>NC_053427.1:22314247-22619500 GCF_007990345.1 Gossypium hirsutum | reverse complement strand
TTAAGATGCTTAATTAAGTAAAATCATGACTAAATTATTTCTTGCATTACAATTGTTAGGTAACTAATGAATTAATTATTTAAATGGATTAAAATTGTAATTAATAGACACAATACTTAATCAGTTCATGTTTAATCATCTAAGGTAGCTGAGGGTTAAAATAGCAACGGTATCTGACGATACATTTGCCTTGCATAACTTGCAAGATTATTGTGATTAAACTGTTTCAAGGTAAGGATACTTTGTTACCTCACATAGTCTTTTATGTGCTTATTAAATCAAGTTAATTGTTTGAATTAACATAGAAATATTGTAACACCCCTAACCCGTATCCATTGTCAGACTAGGGTTACCAAACATATCTAAAAACTTCGCATTCATTTCATAAACATCATAGCATAATAGTCAAACATCAACATGAGTCCCTTTCTTAGGTCAATGAGACCTTAAACATGCATTAGGAAGAGGTCGGGACTAAACCGAACATTTTCACAACTTTCAACACTTAAGAAATTTTTCTATCCTGTTCAGGTCACACGCCCGTGTGACCAGGCCGTGTGCCTTACACGGGTATCAGACACACCCATGTAAACCAGCCGTGCCAAAACAGCGTGACCATACTAACTTTCACCCACGGCCAATAGGCACGCCTGTGTGCTATGGCCGTGTGATCCTAAGCTAGTTTCTGACTTTAGCCCATGGCCATATGACACGCTCGTGTGTCAAGGACTTGTAATTTTTAAGAGAATACTGCTTTTCTTACACGACCACAAGGCACGCCCATGTCCGCTGACCTTGTGGCACAATGCAGGCTTGGTTTAAGCCAACTTGTCAACCATTATGGGTCAACCTACAACAAGGAAACAAACACACATGTACAACCCAATCAACCATTCTTTATGCTAAAACATACATCATTCATGCCATAGTTGCAAATTAACATCACATATCATAAACCTTTCTCAACCATAAGTTCAAACAAAAAGTAGCCAAATCACATGGCTAAATATATATATCACAAAACATACTTCACAACTACTAGCCTATATATGCCATACTTCAAATATTTACATTTTCAAAAGTACCAAAATGAGAACGATAGTATCGTGATGATCCTTGACTATCCCCGAGCCTTCAGTAGCTACGATAACTGTAAAACAGACAGTAATCACATAGAGTAAGCTTTCAAAAGCTTAGTAAGCTCGTACTCAACACATTCATAATATATAAACATAAAATGATAACCTATGAGGATTTGCACAATTTCAATCCATATAACTATATCAACTCAAAGAGAAACTATATCAACTCAAAGAGATTCATATACATAACATCATCTACCACTTAGGCATAATACATAGCTGAAGCTTCCTGTACTTATTCACTTTTGTACTTACCTCATGTTAAATGTTATAAGACTTTCCATAAGTTATTCGTGTTTTACACATCAGCACACTTAGTGCTATAAGGTTAGCCAAAGCTAAATATTTCTGCACACTTAGTGCCAAAGCTAGTTTAAATCGCACACTTAGTGCCAAAGCTTCTGATTCATCACCATATTATCCAATTCAATTATATACAACCCATGTAGAATAAAGGCATCAAAAATATTTAACATCACATTTTAAGTACGAACTTACCTCGTACTCAGAATTTGTCGACTCGGACTATTTATGTAACACTCTTAACCCGTATCCTTTGCCGGAATAAGGTTATGAGGTATTACTTGACTTAACAAAACTTCTATAAGGTCAAAGATACTTACCAGACAAAAATTATCAACAATGCAAACCTGTCTCATTGATTTTCCATAAGAGCTCTTATAAAATTTCTAAAATGACTCACTCTCAAAACATAGCCGAATATTTAATAACAAATTATCTACTATCAAGTTATAACTAAAACATTTCAACACATTAGTTCAATTATAAGGTTTCACTAAACCAAATGAGCAAGCCATCTTCGCATGGCTATAATGTATACAAAGTCAAAATATCATTCTACCTATAGTCTATCCTATACATGCCTTAAACCATGATGATATACAATCTTCTCAACTCACATAATGACTCGATAGTGTGATGATATCTCCAGCTCTTCCAACTCGAACTAAAGTATAAACCTATAAGAAATAGAAAAGAGAACATGGAGTAAGCTTCAACGCTTAGTAAGTTTTAAGCAATGCAAACAATTAATTTACTTATAGATCAATTATTTCAAATTATCAAGAAATCATTCCTAGATAATTGCCATCTTGGCCAAGTATCCATGAACATAATGCATATTTAGCAAATTCACCTCACTTGAATCTGAACTCAATTAAAACCAAATATTGAAATCACAAATATGATCACAAGAACTCGAAAAGCATCTCATTAACTAGTTTTAACCATGTTTGCAACAAAATCACAAATTCACTACAAGTTGTCTTCCTGAGCAACAGTCACTAAATTATTTATAACTAGAGCTAAGGAACTCCAATTCAAGTGCCGTTAATTTTACATAAAAATAGACTCATATATCTTCCATCCATAAAATTTTCAGAATTTTTGGTTTAACCAATCAATATCAGATTTTTATTGAAGTTTCCCCTGTTTCACTGTTTGACTATTCTGACCACTCTTCACTACGAATCAATTTTCTCATTATGCAGAATTCGAAATATGTTATCATTTATTTCATTTGAAACTAGACTCATTAAGGAGTCTAAATATATAAATTTTATCTTATAATCATCATGGTACAATTTACAAGGATTTTCTAAAAACAGAACAGGGGATTTCAAAGTCATTTTGACTGTATCTCACGCCACTTCAAATATCTCATTATCTATAATTCTTTTGCTTGTACAATTTCTTTTATAAGAAACTAGACTCATTAAGCTTTAATTACATAATTTATTCAGCTTCTAATTCAATTTCTACAATTTATGGTGATTTTACAAAATCACGCTACTGCTGCTGTCCCAAGCAGATTTATTACAAATTTGCTCTTTCACACATTCCTTGCATTCAAATTATCTAAACATGTATATCATGTCATTCAAAATCGAACTCATATAACATAGGCATTAAAATGATTCACTAACAGCTTTTGTTCAATTGAAACGAATAAAATTCAATATCATATTCACATTTAATTTTCCATGATCGTAATCACCTAAAAATAAATCATATACTTCCACAAACCTTTCCACAAGGGCCAAGTGTTTATATTTGAATATACACATAGAATCACTTCACATAACTTCACACATTTACCGAATATATCACGATCACATTTACAGTCATAACACTTATTCACAGATGCATCACTTTATATATTTATAATTTAATTCAAATCGAATCGCATACGAGTACATGATACGTACCTGGCCAGCTTAATATGTAATGCACTTTCAATTTGTCAACTTAGTGTAGGATCTTGTAATTGTATACTTTTATCAAATTCTTCGGCACTTGGACGGCTAGGTATAAAACCCAAAATTTTATTACCAGCACAAAGCCTGCGGGACTTTAGCCCGGATACATTTCCAGCACAAAGCCTGCGGGTCTTTAGCCCGGATACATTTCCAGCACGAAGCCTGCGGGTCTTTGGCCCGGATATATTTCCAGCACAAAGCCTGCGGGTCTTTAGCCCGGATATATTTCCATACACATTTCGTCTTCTTAAATTACTTATGATAGAAACTAGAAATCTATTGCAGTCCCTGCTTCGATCATATTCTTTAAATCATTTCGTACACACAGTGCCTTACACCCGATCTCGCACACATAGTGCTCGGTTAATAATGTCGCACACATAGTGCATATATTCATTCACACACACCATGCTGCCCTTTTCATTCGTGCATATACATACCCATAGTATATTTATTCAATACCATCAGCTCAATAATACATTATCAATTCAACATTATTTCACATATAAAAATTCACAATTCAGAAGTTATGTGTAATCTAGACATACATAGTAATCTAAGCGTTAATTACCTAGAACTTACCTTATTGTCGAACAAACAGCTTCGACTGGCTACTCAACGACCTTCGCTTTCTTCTTATCCGAACTTGATTCTCTTTGATTTTGAGCTTAATTTAAACAATTAAACAATTTCAATTATCTTATAAATTCATCATAACTCAATTTCTATTTATTTTAAACACATATAACATACGGCACTTTCATCATTGATGAATTATACGCGTAACATTGCTGACTGCTCCTAGTTCTTACATTCAACTAGCTTGTTACAACATTTTCATATTAACAATTGAACATTCATCTAATTTTAGTCAAGCAAAATTTACTTTCTCTTACTACTATCACATACATGGCAACTCAATTCCTTTCATGTCAATTTACATTTAACTAAACAACGTTTTAATATTTAGTACATCCGGCAATGGCACAAACCGACTTATCTCCCCATTCCACTTCCCATACCTTAACCGAATACTCCCTAAAATATTTCAATTTTTCCCAACTACATCCAAGAGCTTAAAATTTACTTAATTGAGTTTATCCAAGTCTATCTTATTATCTAGCTAAAACAATAATTAAGTTCATTTCAAGTCTTCCATGACCGAATGTACATATATATATCTAACTCAATAACAACAAATTATTAACCTCCCATTTCAAGTCTACATTCGGCATCCATAAAGCACTCTCTAGCAATTAAGTTAAAAGAAAATTTTAACATAACTTAACCTTACTCCATAATAGCCAAATTAGGATTTTTGTCCATTTTAACCATTTATAGAATTTTTACTTAGTTCATATTCATCTATAACCATTTCAAATCACATACTACAAAACATCATCAATTTGACATATAAGAACATAACCAAATGTTTCTTGCAACACAAACTCAAAAATTAACACATGGGTCATGTTATGAGCATCAAAACAAACTCAACTTCACAAAAAAATTCCAAAAGAATCACATGATATCATACCTTAATCTATAAATTCACATAGCCGAATGTCCTAGCTTCCATTTTTCTTTTCTTTTCCTTATGGTTTCGGCAAGATGAAAAAAAAGATGATGGAACTTTGTTTTTATCACCACTTATTAATATAAATTTATTATTTCAATATATAAAAATCATTTTATAATAAAATGTTTATTTATATCTTTATTATACATAATTCCCACCAATTAAAAATGAAGACAAGAGAACACATTATTACATGCGTGTGTTGGCCGGCCATTTACATTCAAAAATGGTCTATTTGACATGCAAGTCCCCCAAACTCCTAAACATAAAATATTTGGCCACTACACATTTGCCTATCCCATTTCCAAGGTTTCTTAAATAACTCCTTTTTAACTAATTCCACATCCAAATACCAGAAATCAAAACACGATATTTTCACATATAATATTTCACATATAACAAACATAGAATATAACATTCAATTATTTTTGGTTCGGAAACCACTGTTCTGACTAGGGTCTAAACTAGGTTGTTACAGTTTATTCTACAATCTTCGATTTCCTTCGGTCTATGTCTGAATTCCTCTTTTCTTGATCTAAATGTATTCAAAATTAACCCTTTTATTCTCCAAATAATTCAAAACAATTCATATCTACACAATTAGGGCATTTTGCAAACTAGCCCTCACATTTTCACATTCAACACTTTAGTCCCTATTTCACAAAATCACAAAATACACATAATTTGCATATACACAAGCTTAGCCAAATTCTCCTTGTACTCATACTAGTCCACACAGTTTATTTATTTTACATTTTAGTCCCTCAAAATAATATTTTCACAATTTAGCCCAAATTACTCAATTTCATCAAAAATCCAAAAACAAAACATTTAAACCCAACATCAAGCTTCCATAATTTATCAACTAACATCACAAAGCTCACATTTTCTTCAATGGCACATTTCAAAATCATCACTAAAATCGTAAACTAAAGCTTGGGTTTGATAGTATACGAAGCAACGATTACAAAAACATAGAAATTATAAAAAACCGAGTAAAACACATACCTAATTCACCAATTCAAAGTGCCGAACCCTAAGTGAGCTTTCTCTTTTCTTTTTCTTTGTATTTTCGGTGGAATAGCATTAACAAATGGCTAATTTCATGCTTTTGTTTTATTTTAACTACTTAATAAACATTTTCCCATTTTTCCCTTTTACAAACAATTATAAAACCTTTTAATGAATGGTTGTTTTAGTCCATTAACATTCCCAATGGACAAATAACAACATAAGGACCCTTACTTTAGAAAGCCAACTCAAATAGGCACTTTAACATCTAGCACTCAACTTTTACATTTTATGCTATTAGGTCCTTTTTGCAAATTAAGCACACAATCAGTTAATTTTTCACACCAGATTTTCACACATGTCAATCACTTATAATAGGCACGAAAAATAATATAAAAATATTTTTCTAACTCAGATTTGTGGTCCCGAAACCACTATTCCACTAAGGTTAAAATTGGACTTTTAAAATCGCCCCTTTAGGGATTTTCGTCCTCGAAAATCTTACAGTGAAACAGATTTGGATATTGCTGTTTCATAGCATCTTCAGGCTCCCACATTGCTTCTTCAATACCGTGCAAATGCCACATCACTTTAACTAATGGAATCTTCTTATTACGTAACTCTTTAACCTCTCGAGCTAAGATTCGAATTAGTTTTTCTTCATAGGTCATATCAAACCGAATTTCAATCTCAGATGAAGGAATTACATGCGAAGGATCAGATCTGTACTGTCGAAGCATCGATACATGAAATACATTATGAATCTTTTCTAGTTCTGGTGGAAGCAATCTATATGCAACCGGCCCAATATCTTTTCTACCAAATAAATCTTGGACTCAATTTTCCTTTTCTACCAAATCGAATCACTTTCTTCCATGGAGACACTTTCAAAAATACTTTTTCACTGATAACAAACTCAATATCTTTTCTTTTCAAATCTACATACGATTTCTGACGATCAAAAGCTTCTTTCAAACTGTCTCGGATAACTTCCACTTTCTGTTCAGTTTCCTTTATCAAATCAACACCATGAGTCTTATTTTCGCTGAGCTCTGTCCAATACAAAGGTGTACGGTATTTACGACAGTATAAAGCTTCGTATGGAGCCATTTTGATGCTCGACTGGAAACTGTTATTATAAACGAATTCAATCAAAGGTAAATATTGTTCCCACGTACCTTCATACTCAAGAATGCAACATCTCAACATATCCTCGAGTATCTGAATAATTCGTTCAGATTGACCATCTGTTTGCGGATGATAAACAGTGCTAAAATGCAATTTAGTACCCAGAGCATCTTGCAATTTCTTCCAAAATCTCTACGTGAATCTCGGATCTCGGTCTGATATTATAGACAATGGCACACCATACAATCTCACTATATCAGAAATGTATAATCCAGGTAATCTATCAAGTGAATAATCAGATCGAACTGGAATACAATGAGCTGATTTTTCCAAACGATCAACTACAACCCAAATGACATCTTTCTTCCTCGGAGATAGAGGTAAACCCGACACAAAGTCCATGGTCCCTCGATCCCATTTCCACTCCGTAATCATAATCGGTTGTAGTAACCCAGACGACACTTGATGTTCAGCTTTAACTTGCTGACATATCAAACATTGAGAAATAAATTCGGAGATATCTCGTTTCATTCTGGACCACCAATAATGTTGTTTCAAGTCATTGTACATTTTAGTACTGCCTGGATGCACAGATAACCGACTACTATGAGCTTCACTCAGAATCATTTGAATTCACTTGGGGTTTCGTGAAATACAAATCCTATCCCGAAATCTTAAACAATTATCTTTATCAACTCTTAATTCTGAATCAGTCTCTACATTACATTGAGCTCATTTAGCTAAAATCTCATTATCAATTTTCTCAGCTTCAATAATCAATTGTAAAAACAAAGGTCTTGCTTTCAATTCAGCTAAAACTGAACCATCATCAGATAGAACTAAATGAGCATCCTTCGCACACAAAGCAAGTAACGATTTTCGACTCAAAGCATCTGCAACAACATTTGCTTTTCCCGGGTGATAATCAATCACAAGTTTGTAGTCTTTCAACAATTCTAACCATCTTCTCTATCACAAATTCAAATCTTTCTGAGTCATCAAATACTTTAAACTTTGATGATCAGAAAACACATGACATTTCTCCCTAAACAGATAGTGACACCAAATCTTCAAAGAAAATACAATAGCAGCTAACTTGAGGTTTTGACATTTTTTAGACCACTCAAAATTTACATATTTCTGGAGCAATTTTGTCAACGGAGTCGCAATCATCGAGAAACCTTTTACGAATCTTCTATAGTATCTAGCAAGTCCTAGAAAACTGCGGACTTCTGAAACATTTCTAGGAGGTTTCCAATCCAAAATAGCTAAAATTTTACTTGGATACCAGAGGCTGACACAATATGACCCAAGAAACAACTTCTTGCAACCAGAATTCACATTTACTAAACTTTGCATACAACTGTTTATCTCGTAGAGTTTGTAGCACTATTCTCAAATGCTCGGTGTGTTCAGATTCATCAGGTGAATAAATCAATATATCATCAATGAATACTACAACAAATTGATCTAAATACAGTCTGAAAATTATATTCATCAAATCTATAAAGATAGCAGGCGTATTAGTCAATCTAAAAGGCATAACTAAAAATTCATAGTGGTCGTACCTCGTTCTAAAAGCAGTCTTTGGAATATCAGAATCTTTCAATCTCAGTTGATAATATCCCGATCTCAATTCTATTTTCAAAAACATAGTAGCTCTTTCAACTGATCAAACAAATCATCAATTCGGGGCAAAGGATACTTATTCTTGACAATCACTTTATTCAATTGACGATAATCTATACACATTCTCATCGTACCGTCTTTCTTTTTCACAAATAAAACCAGAGCACCCCAAGGTGAGAAACTCAGTCTAGTAAATCCTCGATCGATCAATTATTGCAACAGGGACTTTAATTCTTTTAACTCGGTCGGAGCCATTCTATACGGAGCTATCGAAATCAGAGTAGTATCAAGTATCAAGTATCAATTCTATACCAAATTCTACCTCTCTAACTAGAGGTAATCCCGGAAGTTCTTCAGGAAACACATCAGGAAACTCACAAATAACAGGTCCAGATTCAACTTTCTGTTCCAACACATTTGAATCAATCACGTATGCAAAATAAGCTTCACAACCCTTTCTAACAATACTCAATGCTTTCATAGAAGATATCACAGTAGGTAACCCATTCAAATTAATAGATTCAACTCTAACTATTTCATCATTCTTACATCTCAAATCAATAATTTTCCATTTGTAATTCACCACAATATCATGCAAAGTTAACCAATCCATTCCTAGAATAATATCAAACTCATCAAAAAGTAACAACATCAAATCAACCGAGAAATAATTGTCTCGAAACATTAATGGACAATTCCTGTAGACTTTATCAACCAAGACACATCTACCTAGGGGGTTTGAAACTCTAATTACTAATTCAGTAGACTCTACAGACAAAGTCTTACTGTTCACTAAGTTCATACATATATACGAATGTGTTCTTCCAGGATCTATCAAAGCAATCACAGAAGTATTATAGAGAGTAAATGTACCCGTAATCACATCTGGTGATGGAGCTTCCTCACGAGCTCGAATGGCATACGCTCTAGCAGGTGCACGAGCCTCAGATCTAACACTTGTGTTTTTCGTTCCTCTTTGACTACAACTTACATTTCCCCGTAGTTTTGGAAGGTCTACCACGAGAAACATTACCACTCTATCTCAAATTTTTAACATTATCATTTTTAACTAAATTTGTGCACTCTATAATAAACTGGTTTCTCGAACCACAACTATAACAAGCTCGATTATTACTTTTTCATTATCATTCACCAAAGTGTTGTCTTCCACATTGCTCACATTCAAGCCTTTCATTCTATGCATTATCAACACTAGCAACAGACGTGGCTGAAGATTTGTAATTCGATTACAATCTAACACGGTCTCTGTTTGAATATCCAACATTAGACTTTGAATGACTGCTATCATCTCTAAACTTCTTGGATCCAGATTGAAATGATTTGCCCGATGATCTCCTTCGTACATCTCTAACTTCGAACAAAGCCTTTCTTTTCTCTTTCCCAAGATCTTTCGCTTTACATGCTCGTTCAACAAGCACCACGAATTCTTTGATTTCCAGAATCCCAACTAACAAGCGATAGCTTGTTGAAGCCGTCTTCAAATTTCTTAGACATTATTGCTTCCAAAGATACACATTTACGGGCATACTGACTCAACCTTACAAATTCTCACTTATATTCTATAACAAACATACGGTCTTGCTTAAGCTCAAGAAACTCTTTACATTTCTGATCAATAAATCTCTGACTGATGTATTTCTTTTGAAATTCAGCTTGAAAGAAATCCCATGTAACTCGTTCACTGGGAACCACTGATGTGAAAGTCTTCCACCAGTGATACATCCATTCTTCGGGACTTAGGGAAAATTCATCAAACACTCTTATTGTGTTCTCTAACCAAAACTTAGCCTTTTCCGCATCATCACTTGTTGTAGCTCAGAATTCTTCAGCTCCATATTTTCTAATATTGTCAATTGGTGGTCTACTCAAATGTACTGAATTCACACGTGGCGTATCCGAAGTTTGAGAGGATTAACTGGGGGTAAAGGTTGTTGTACAGCCGGATTGGTACTAATATATTGGGTGAACCAATTATTCATCATCTAATAGAAGGCTTGCTTAGCCTCGCTATCACGGCTACTCATAATCAGTCGGGAATCATCTTGCACCGTCCCTTGCGTGAGAGCAGGCTTATTGCTTTCGGCATCGTCAGCTACGGCTCTATTAGGATCCATTTGCTATATAAAAGCACATTTCAATGTCAAGAGTCATCACACTATCACAGATTCAGATATATGGCATATATAGCTAGACTCACATACGTTATGGTTGTCTTAGAACAGACAAAACCATAACTCTGATACCAACAAAATATAACACCCCTAACCCGTATCCATCACCAGACTAGGGTTAAACGGCATTACTAAACATATCTAAACACTTCGCATTCATTTCATAAACATCATAGCATCATAGTCAAACATCAACATGAGTCCCTTTCTTAGGTCAATGATTCTTGAACCTCCTTTTTAGCATTTTTGTGTGAGCACATATGTGCATTGGTTGCTAAATGGAGAAGAATCGGCTAGCAAGTTGTGTGCTAAGGCCGAATGTAACTTTGCATGTTAATGAGCAATGCATGTGTTAAATCAATGAAAAGGGGGAGGATGCTTTACTAGTGTGTATATGTGTGTATTAAGTGTTGAAATCGACCCCAAAAATAGACATGCATATTCGGCCAAGGGGGAAAAATTAGCTAATATGTTGTTTTGATGCATGATTTCACATGTATGTGACTTTAATGTCTAATGTATAAATATGGGCTAAGTGCTTCGTGTTCATCTTTTTGATGCCTAAATGATGAAATCAATTTATTTGTTTAATTAAGCTCAAGAGCAAAGGGGAAATAAATCCGATAAAGGGAAGGAAAAAATGGTCGAATAGTTAGCGGGATCGTTCGACAACACCCGAGGTAAGTTCTTGAGTAAGAGAGCTTAAATTACGATGTGATTAAATCATGTTTTAAGCAAATGAAAATCATGCTCTATGTGTGGCTATTGAGCCGAATGTGCAAGGATGATATGTGCCTTGTGTTTGAGTTTTGCAAATGAAAATGAAATACGAATGTGCCATGAATTATTGTTAGATGTGCATGATTAATTGAATGCTGTCCGGGCTAAGTCCCGAAGGCTTTGTGCTAAGTGACTATATCCGGACTAAGATCCGAAGGCATTTGTGCGAGTTATTAATTCCGGGTCAAGTCCCGAAGGCCTTTGTGCGAGATACTAATTCCGGGTTAAGTCCCGAAGGCATTCGTGCGAGTTTTAAAATCCGGGTTAAGTCCCGAAGGCATTGTATGAGTTACTATAACCGGGCTATGTCCCGAAGGCACTTGAACGAGGAGCTATATCCGGTTAAATTCCGAAGGTACGTGATTTTGGTAATGAATGAGCTTGCTGTAAAATTTCAGCTAATACTCGAAAAACATCCCAATATTGGGATATGTTACGTATGTGTTGAATTCAATCGAGCTCTTACAAATAAATATTCGCTCAGTTGATGAACGAGCTACCGGCCTTCGGCTAAGTTGGTCTTTTGTGTATGTACATAAGGGTTAACGTTGTGAAGTAAGTTTCATATCGGAAAAATTGTGTATTATGAAATATTTCGTTTAGCTAAATGTGTGCTATGCTTTCGTTATGCTGGAATTTCTTGCTCAAAACTTACTAAGCATAAATTGCTTACTTCGTTCCATTGCTCCTCTGTTTTATAGATTTTTGGTTCTCCAGCTATCGGACTCGGGATCTTGAAGTCAAAGTCGCCCACACTATCAAAGGCTCTTTTGGGTACTCTTTTGGTTGAATTTTGATATGGCATGTTTAGGACGACCCATTGTTGTTTTTCGAGTACTTTATGTGATGTATAAGTTTTGGATAGCCATGTGAAAATGGCTTATATGTGTTTAAGTATAATGTTATAATCATTTAGTGTGGATATGCTTGACAAGGATTGGCCACGGGGATGGTTAATCACTTTCATAAATTGTGCTATGTATGCAAAAAGGGCTAGTTGAACCATGAAATAGGTAAAGCCTACCTTAAAGGTAGATGCTGACAGCATCAGTGACGTAGATTTGGAAAATCACTAAAAATAGTAGGAATGGAATTAAATAGTGAATAAATTATGTAAACAAACCTTGAAGAATCTAATTTCATAGGAAAGTAACGAAACAATCATATGGACAGTATGTTAAGAGATATTCAGGTTCTCGTGAGACAGGGCCAGAACGGGTTCTGGATTCCTTGTTCTGACTTTGGAAATTGATTATAAATTAACCAGAGATAATTAGGAGTCATACCATATATTTATAGATTACTCTCTGAGTCTAGTTTCTATAGAAATAAACGGCATCAGTATTGGAGCCCTGTACAAGGAGATATCCTAGTCGTAATGCGCAAAGGTCAGGGTAGTCGATTCCTGTAACATGGGAGACTTTAACTAATAAACTGTACTAATTGGTCCAATCAAAAATTCTAGAAAAAAATATGTTGATGGGCATATGAGTCTAGTTTCAGGGAAAAATCACGAAACTGATTTTCGAGTTGTGAAGCTCAAGATATGATTTTTAAAGCGACTAGTACATAGATTGGGCAGTGTCTGGAAAATTTTCAAAGTTTGTTAACACCTCGTGTTCGACTCCGGTGTCGGACTCGGGTTCGGGGTGTTACATTTTATTGGTATCAGAGCTACGGTTTAGTCGATTCTAGGACTACCGTAATGTTTTGGGTCTAGCTATACATGCCATTTTATGTGATTACTTGATAGTGTGGTGATTTCTGACAATTGTAAATGTGTTTATTTATAGTAATGGATCCCGATTGTGACCGAGAGGTAGCTGATGATCTTGAGAGTGTAGCGCCTGCTCCCGCACAAGGGACAGTGCCGGCAGACTCTCAACCTAATGCTAGTAATCCGAATGATGAAGCTAGACAAGCATTCTATAGCGTGATGAATGATTGGTTCAACCAATACATTCGAACTAATATGGCTGTTCCACAACCTCCATTCCCGACAAATACTACCCCCGCACCTACAATACCACCGGTAACTGACCAAATGAGGTCAAATAAGCCCCCAGTTGACAGAATTCGAAAACATGGGGCTACTGAATTTAAGGCTATGGATAGCGATGATGCCGAGCAAGCTGAATTTTGGCTGGACAACACTATCCGGGTACTCGATGAGCTATCTTGTACACCCGATGAATGCCTAAAGTGTGCTATCTCCTTGCTACGTGATTCTGCCTACTATTGGTGGAGTACTCTGACTTCCGTTGTGCCCCGAGAGCAAGTAACTTGGGAGTTTTTCCAAACTGAGTTTCGGAAAAAGTATATCAGTCAGAGGTTTGTTGATCAAAAATGGAAGGAATTTCTTGAGCTTAAGCAAGGCTCCATGTCGGTTACTGATTACGAGCGAAAATTTGTTAGACTTAGCAAATACGCTCGGGAATGTGTTTCGTCCGAAGCTATTATGTGTAAACGCTTCGAGGATGGGCTGAATGAAGATATAAAAATGTTCGTTGGCGTTCTTGAAATACGAGAGTTCGTGGTACTTGTTGAACGAGCTTGTAAAGCCGAAGAGCTTAGAAAAGAAAAGCAAAGAGTTGATGAGGGAACTGGAGAGTTTCGTAAAAGATCTTCAGGAAGGTCTCTTCAACAGGCATCGAAGAGATTTCGGGATGATGCGGGCCAGTTTAGAGGCACTTCGGGTTTTTTTAGACGAGATCGTGATCGACCCCTTGTAGGTACACGAGGCACTTCAGTCGCCAGTGTTGGGAATGAACGTCGAGACAGAACAAAATGCCGATATTGCGGTAAATGGCATTCGGGGAGTTGTAGATTCCCTGACCGCTCCTGTTACAAATGCGGATCAGTTGACCACTTCATTAAAGATTGCCCGAGGTTGTCGGGACAGAATGTAAATCAGAGTGGGAGACCGGGTGCTACCACTGCTCGGGGTAGACCATCTGGAAATGCGGGCAATGATGGTGGTGGTCAGAGAGGATCTAGAGATGATATAACTAGATCCGAAGCTCGTGCGCTTGCTAGAGCTTATGCTATACGTGCCCGCGAGGATGCTTCTTCGCCTGATGTTATTACCGGTACATTCACTCTCTTTGATACTAATGTAATTGCTTTGATTGACCCCGGTTCTACTCATTCTTACATATGTGAAACCTTAGCATCCAGTAAGACTTTACCTACTGAGTCTACTGAGTTCGTAATTCGGGTGTCAAATCCCTTGGGTCGTTACGTGCTTGTCGACAAAGTGTGTAAGAAATGTCCCCTGGAAATTCGAGGTTCCTGTTTTCCGGCGGACTTGATGCTTTTGCCGTTTGATGAATTTGATGTTATCCTTGGTTTGGATTGGTTGACCGCGCATGATGCGGTTGTGAATTGCAAGAGCAAGACTATTGATTTGAGGTGCGCAAATAACGAAGTAATCCGAATTGAGTCTGCGGACTTGGAGGGGATGCCAGCTGTAATATCAGCAATGTTGGCACAGAAATATGTAAGAAAAGGGTGCGAAGCATACCTTGCGTATGTACTTGATGACAAAGAATTAGAAAAGAAACCCGAATCTGTGCCGGTGGCTTGTGAATACCCGGATGTTTTTTCGGAAGAATTACCGGGTTTACCACCTGTTCGGGAGGTAGAGTTTGGTATTGAGCTTGTACCTGGGACTACGCAGATTTCGATAGCTCCGTATCGTATGGCACCAACCGAGTTAAAGGAGTTGAAAGCTCAGTTGCAAGAACTGACGGATAGAGGTTTCGCTCGACCAAGTTTCTCACCTTGGGGTGCACCAGTATTGTTTGTGAAAAAGAAGGACGGAACCATGAGGTTGTGCATTGACTATCGTCAGCTGAATAAAGTGACGATAAAGAACAAATATCCGTTGCCGCGCATCGATGATTTGTTCGACCAACTGAAGGGAGCCTCAGTGTTCTCAAAAATAGATTTGAGATCGGGCTATTATCAGTTGCGAATTCGAGATTCAGATATTCCTAAAACTGCCTTCAGAACGAGATATGGTCACTACGAATTCTTAGTGATGCCGTTTGGGCTCACTAATGCCCCTGCAGTATTTATGGATTTGATGAATCGGATCTTCAGACCGTATTTGGATCGGTTCATAGTTTTGTTCATTGATGACATTTTGGTTTATTCAAGAGATGAGACCGAACATGCTGAGCATCTGAGGCTAGTGCTGCAAATTTTGCGGGATAAGCAGTTATATGCTAAGTTCAGTAAGTGTGAGTTCTGGTTAAGAGAGGTTAGCTTCTTGGGTCATGTGGTATCCGCGTCGGGTATTCGAGTTGACCCGAACAAAATTTCAGCCATACTTGACTGGAAACCTCCGAGAAATATTACTGAAGTTCGGAACTTTTTGGGGCTCGCCGGTTATTACCGACAATTTGTCAAAGGTTTCTCGATGATAGCCACACCAATGACGAAGCTACTTCAAAAGGATGTTAAGTTCGAGTGGACGGAGAAATGTCAGAAAAGTTTCGACCAACTGAAAACTCATTTGACTGAAGCTCCAATTTTGGTGCAACCCGAATCAGGTAAAGAGTTTGTCATTTATAGTGACGCATCCCTACTTGGGTTGGGTTGCGTATTGATGCAAGAAGGTCGAGTCGTGGCCTATGCGTCGAGACAATTGAAGCCACACGAGAGGAATTATCCGACCCATGATCTCGAACTAGCTGCCATCGTGTTTGCTTTAAAAATATGGCGACATTATCTGTTTGGTGAGAAGTGCCATGTATTTTCGGATCACAAAAGTCTCAAATATTTGATGACTCAACGAGACTTGAATCTGCGACAAAGACGTTGGCTTGAGTTGTTGAAAGATTACGAGCTTGTCATTGATTAGCACCCGGGAAAGGCTAACGTGGTTGCGGACGCCTTAAGCCGGAAGTCATTGTTTGCTTTACGAGCGATGAACGTGCATTTGTCTGTTCTACCAGACAATGTGTTAGTAGCTGAATTAAAAGCTAAACCATTATTGACTCACCAAATTCGTGAAGCTCAGAAAGTCGATGATGAATTGGTGGCAAAACGGGCTAAGTGTGTTCCGAACGAGGAATCAAAGTTTCAAATTGATGATGATGATTGTTTGAGGTTCAGAAATCGTTTGTGTGTTCCAAGGAATTCGGAACTCATTTCGATGATTCTGAACGAAGCCCATTGTAGCCGAATGTCAATTCACCCGGGGAGTACGAAAATGTACAACGATTTGAAACGTCAATTTTGGTGGCATGGTATGAAACGGGACATCTCTGACTTTGTTTCGAGATGTTTAATATGTCAACAAGTGAAAGCAGAACATCAAGTGACTTCAGGATTACTCCAGCCGATCATGATACCCGAGTGGAAGTGGGATCGAGTCACAATGGACTTTGTGTCTGGACTGCCATTGTCAGCAAGTAAGAAGGATGCGATTTGGGTTGTTGTTGATAGGCTGACTAAGTCGGCTCATTTCATCCCCGTACGTACGGATTTTTCATTGGATAAACTAGCTGAATTGTACGTTTATCAAATTGTGAGATTACACGGGGTACCTGTTTCTATCGTGTCGGATAAAGATCCGAGATTCACCTCACGATTTTGGAAGAAATTGCAAGAAGCTCTGGGTACCAAGCTGCATTTTAGCACTGCTTTTCACCCCCAAACCGATGGTCAATCCGAGCGGATAATTCAGATACTTGAGGATATGTTGAGATGTTGCATCCTCGAGTTCAGTAGTTCATGGGAACGGTATTTACCTTTGATTGAATTCGCTTACAACAATAGTTTTCAATCAAGTATTAAGATGGCACCTTACGAGGCTTTGTACGGTCGTAAATGCCGTACACCATTGTTTTGGACCGAGCTCGGTGAAAGTAAAATTTTCGGAGTTGATTTGATTAAAGATGCTGAACAGAAAGTAAAGGTAATCCGTGAAAGTCTGAAGGTAGCCACGGATCGTCAGAAGTCGTACGCAGATTTGAAACGAAAAGACATCGAGTATCAGGTGGGAGACAAAGTGTTCCTTAAGGTTTCACCTTGGAAAAAGATACTCAGGTTCGGCCGTAAGGGCAAGTTGAGCCCAAGATCCATTGGGCCGTACGAAATCTCCGAACGAGTTGGTCCGGTTGCGTATAGATTGATTTTGCCCCCGGAGCTTGAAAAGATTCACGACGTCTTTCATGTTTCGATGCTTCGACGCTATCGATCTGATCCATCGCACATAATTAGCCCATCAGAGGTTGAAATTCAAGACGATATGAGCTATTAAGAAGAACCGATGCGTATCCTAGCTCGTGAAGTGAAGGAGTTGCGAAACAAAAGAGTTCCGCTAGTAAAGGTGTTATGGCTCAAACACGGGATCGAGGAAGCTACTTGGGAGACCGAGAGCTCGATGAAAGAACGATACCCAAACCTATTTACCGGTAAGATTTTCGGGGACGAAAATTTCTTAAGTGGGGGAGAGTTGTGACAGCCCAAAGTTGACCCTAGTCGGGAAGTGGTTTCGGGACCGCTAAACCGAGTCACCGAAATGTTTGAATGTGATACTTATTGTCTAGAATATGTAATTATGAATGTGTGAAAATTTCAAGCTTCGATTTGGTTGATTGCATGTGAATTTAGTCAATAGGACTTATGTGAGAAAATTTTAAAATGTGATAGGTCAATGTGTGAGGACCTATTAGTGCATGTGGACAAAGGGGGGACTTGCATGTCAAATTCCCCCCCTACTAGTAGTGGCCGGCCATGACAAGCATGGTAGACCAAGTTTGATGGCCAAGACATGTCATAGACATGTCTTGTTGGTGCATCATGGGTAGAAAAAATAAAATAATGGGCATGGAAATGAAATAATGAAAAGGACTATGGTGAATACAAAAAAAAAAGAAAAATGTGTGTAGTTGTTTTCTTTTCCCCCCTTTTGCCGTGAGCTAAAGAAAAGAAAGGAGAGAATTTTTGTTCATCCTTTTCTCATCTTCATACTTGCCGAAACTAGAAAGAAAAACAAAGAAAAAAATTTCTCATCCTTTGGTTCATCCTTGGCCAATAATTTTAAGGAGGGAAGAAGAAGAAAGGTGAAGAGATTCGGCCATGCATGTAGCTAGGCTAAGGTATGTTGATGATGTTCCATGAGATGCATGCATGTTTTAGTTGTTAGCTTGAGTTCTACCTAGCCCATGGTCTAAATCTTGCTATGTGATGGAAATGACACTTGACCATGGATGCATCATTCTTGGTTGATGTTTGATGTGGTGGTGATGAGACATGAGGATGAGTTAAGATTCGACCTAGGTAGAGGTTGTGTTAATGCCATTGCATGCTAAATATGAAGCTTGTTAATGATGCATGTGATGATGACTTGATGATTCTTGAACCTCCTTTTTAGCATTTTTGTGTGAGCACATATGTGCATTGGTTGCTAAATGGAGAAGAATCGGCTAGCAAGTTGTGTGCTAAGGCCGAATGTAACTTTGCATGTTAATGAGCAATGCATGTGTTAAATCGATGAAAAGGGGGAGGATGCTTTACTAGTGTGTATATGTGTGTATTAAGTGTTGAAATCGACCCCAAAAATAGACATGCATATTCGGCCAAGGGGGAAAAATTAGCTAATATGTTGTGTTGATGCATGATTTCACATGTATGTGACTTTAATGTCTAATGTATAAATATGGGCTAAGTGCTTCGTGTTCATCTTTTTGATGCCTAAATGATGAAATCAATTTATTTGTTTAATTAAGCTCAAGAGCAAAGGGGAAATAAATCCGATAAAGGGAAGGAAAAAGTGGTCGAATAGTTAGCGGGATCGTTCGACAACACCCGAGGTAAGTTCTTGAGTAAGAGAGCTTAAATTACGATGTGATTAAATCATGTTTTAAGCAAATGAAAATCATGCTCTATGTGTGGCTATTGAGCCGAATGTGCAAGGATGATATGTGCCTTGTGTTTGAGTTTTGCAAATGAAAATGAAATACGAATGTGCCATGAATTATTGTTAGATGTGCATGATTAATTGAATGCTGTCCGGGCTAAGTCCCGAAGGCTTTGTGCTAAGTGACTATATCCGGACTAAGATCCGAAGGCATTTGTGCGAGTTATTAATTCCGGGTCAAGTCTCGAAGGCCTTTGTGCGAGATACTAATTCCGGGTTAAGTCCCGAAGGCATTCGTGCGAGTTTTAAAATCCGGGTTAAGTCCCGAAGGCATTGTATGAGTTACTATAACCGGGCTATGTCCCGAAGGCAATTGAACGAGGAGCTATATCCGGTTAAATTCCGAAGGTACGTGATTTTGGTAATGAATGAGCTTGCTGTAAAATTTCAGCTAATACTCGAAAAACATCCCAATATTGGGATATGTTACGTATGTGTTGAATTCAATCGAGCTCTTACAAATAAATATTCGCTCAGTTGATGAACGAGCTACCGGCCTTCGGCTAAGTTGGTCTTTTGTGTATGTACATAAGGGTTAACGTTGTGAAGTAAGTTTGATATCGGAAAAATTGTGTATTATGAAATATTCCGTTTAGCTAAATGTGTGCTATGCTTTCGTTATGCTGGAATTTCTTGCTCAAAACTTACTAAGCATAAATTGCTTACTTCGTTCCATTGCTCCTCTGTTTTATAGATTTTTGGTTCTCCAGCTATCGGACTCGGGATCTTGAAGTCGAAGTCGCCCACACTATCAAAGGCTCTTTTGGGTACTCTTTTGGTTGAATTTTGATATGGCATGTTTAGGACGACCCATTGTTGTTTTTCGAGTACTTTATGTGATGTATAAGTTTTGAATAGCCATGTGAAAATGGCTTATATGTGTTTAAGTATAATGTTATAATCATTTAGTGTGGATATGCTTGACAAGGATTGGCCACGGGGATGGTTAATCACTTTCATAAATTGTGCTATGTATGCAAAAAGGGCTAGTTGAACCATGAAATAGGTAAAGCCTACCTTAAAGGTAGATGCTGACAGCATCAGTGACGTAGATTTGGAAAATCACTAAAAATAGTAGGAATGGAATTAAATAGTGAATAAATTATTTAAACAAACCTTGAAGAATCTACTTTCATAGGAAAGTAACGAAACAATCATATGAACAGTATGTTAAGAGATATTCAGGTTCTCGTGAGACAGGGCCAGAACGGGTTCTGGATTCCTTGTTTCGACTTTGGAAATTGATTTTAAATTAACCAGAGATAATTAGGAGTCATACCATATATGTATAGATTCCTCTCTGAGTCTAGTTTCTATAGAAATAAACGGCATCAGTATTGGAGCCCTGTACAAGGAGATATCGAAGTCGTAATGCGCAAAGGTCAGGGTAGTCGATTCCTGTAACATGGGAGACTTTAACTAATAAACTGTACTAATTGGTCTGATCAAAAATTCTAGAAAAAAATATGTAGATGGGCATATGAGTCTAATTTCAGGGAAAAATCACGAAACTGATTTTCGAGTTGTGAAGCTCAAGATATGATTTTTAAAGCGACTAGTACACAGATTGGGCAGTGTCTGGAAATTTTTCAAAGTTTGTTAACACCTCGTGTTCGACTCCGGTGTCAGACTCGGGTTCGGGGTGTTACATCGACTATCCTCGAGCCTTCAGTAGCAACGATAATTGTAAAACAGACAGTAATCGCACATAGTAAGCTTTCAAAAGCTTAGTAAGCTCGTACTCAACAATTCATAGTATATAAACATAAAATGATAACCTATGAGGATTTGCACAATTTCAATCCATATAACTATATCAACTCAAAGAGATTCATATACATAACATCATCTACCACTCAGGCGCCTTAAGTAGCCGAAGCTAGTTAAATTGGACACTTAGTGCCAAAGCTAGTTTAAATCACACACTTAGTGCCAAAGCTTCCGATTCATCACCATATTATCCAATTCAATTATATACAACCCATGTAGAATAAAGGCATCAAAACTTACTTAACATCACATTTTAAGTACGAACTTACCTCGTACTCGAAATTTGTCGACTCGAACTATTTATTCTACAATCTTCGATTTCCCTCAGTCTAAGTCTGAAATCCTCTTTTCTTGATCTAAATGTATTCATAATTAACCCTTTTATTCACAAATAATTCAAAACAATCCATATGTACACAATTAGGGCATTTTGCAAATTGACCCTCACATTTTCTCATTCGACACTTTAGTCCCTATTTCACAAAATCACAAAATACACATAATTTGCATATACACAAGCTTAGTCGAATTCTCCTTGTACTCATACTAGTCAACACATTTCATTTTTTTCACATTTTAGTCCCCCAAAATAATATTTTCACAATTTAGCCCAAATTACTCAATTTCATCAAAAATCCAAAAACAAAACACTTAACCCCAACATCAAGCTTCCATAATTTATCAACTAACATCACAAAGCTCACATTTTCATCAATTGCACATTTCAAAGTCATCACCAAAATCGTAAATTGAAGCATGGGTTCGATAGTATACGAAGAAACGATTACCAAAACATAGAAATTATCAAAAACCGAGCAAAACACATACCTAATTCACCATTTCAAAGTGCCAAACCCTAAGTGAGCTTTCTCTTTTCTTTTTCTTTGTATTTTCGGTGGAATAGCATCAAAAAATGGCTAATTTCATGCTTTTGTTTTATTTTAATTACTTAATAAACATTTTCCCATTTTGCCCTTTTATAAACAATTATAAAACCTTTTAATGAATGGTTGTTTTAGTCCATTGACATTCCCAATGGACAAATAACAACATAAGGACCCTTACTTTAGAAAGCCAACTCAAATAGGCACTTTAACATCTAGCACTCAGCTTTTACATTTTATGCGATTGGGTCCTTTTTGCAAATTAACCACACAAACAGTTAAATTTTCACACAAGATTTTCACACATGTCAATTCACTTATAATAGGCACGAAATACAATATAAAAATATTTTTCTAACTTAAAATTGTGGTCCCGAAACTACTATTTCGACTAAGGTCAAACAAGATTGTTACAGATACGTTTAAGAGATTATTTCGATTTAATAAGTATATATGTACAATAATATATTTCCCTATTAAGATTTGTTTAATTGATTGAATTGATATAGGGATATGTCCAAGAGATGAATGGATTTTGGTAGGTGAGTATGTGCATAAGTTAGCAAATTACCGAGTTTCCGTGAATTTATTCATAACAATATAAACATGATTTTAATAATTCTAAGTTAGGAAATGTAATTGATCTAACACAATTATGTCATCTTGATTAAGATCACATTTTGAAATAGTGCATTTGGGAATTATTTATTTTGTTTATTTAGCTTAAAATCTTAGTTTTTAATCACCCCACTTCAAACAAAATATTTTTCTTCACCAAAGTGTTCTAAATAACATTCATAAATAATTCTTTTCACAGTCCCTGTGGGTAAGATAACTAGACATTTACTTGTCACTTTATTACTTGTTGCGATTGTGTACATTTTTACATTTCCGTCATTCCAAGTTTTTGGCGCCTTTGCTGGGGATTGTGTTTTAAAAAGTCATTATTTGTGAATTTGTTAGTTTTGCATTTTGGTTTAGTCTTCTATTTAAATTTTAACTTAATTATTTTTCTGTGATTATTTCAGGTGTTTATGAGTATTAACCGAATCATCGATTTACTCCCTGTAAACCCTAAGATTGAACGAACTTTCTGACAGCGAAGAAGACAAGGAAGTTAGAGAAGGACCGAAGAAATGAACTTTGAAAATCCAAATTAAAGAAACAGAGCAAGCCTTGCTCAAAATCCTATCCTTATTGCTGATGATAGGGATAGAGCTTTAAGATAGTATGTCGTGCCAGTGTTTAATGATCTTAATCCTGGTATTAAGAGACCCGAAATCGAGGCACAACAGTTCTAGCTGAAGCCAGTCATGTTCCAGATGCTTCAGACAGTGGACCAATTCAGTGGAATGCCTACCAAAGATCCTCATCTACACTTAAGATTGTTTATGGAGGTGAGCGATTCTTTCAAGTTAGTCGAAGTACCCAAAGATGCATTACGATTGACGTTGTTCCCGTATTCACTAAGGGACAGAGCTCGAGCTTGGTTGAACTCATTGCCACCAAATTCAATTTTCACATGGTAAGAGTTCGTAGAAATATTCCTTATATAAGGCATGGGAAAGGTACAAAGAATTATTACGGAAGTGCCCTCATCACGAAATCCCACATTGCATCCAACTTGAGACGTTTTATAATGGTCTCAATGCTTACACGAGGATGGTAGTTGACGTTTCTGCTAATGATGCTCCCCTTTCTAAGTCTTATAATGAAGCTTATGAAATCATTGAGAGGATTGCCAGCAGCAATTATCAACGACCAACCAATCAAGTAGCGCCAAGAAGACAAGTCACTGGAATACCTGAAGTAGACGCTCTTACTTCACTCGCATCTTAGGTATCATCAATATCCTCAATGTTAAAAAATCTTACTACTAATGGGTCTAATAGTTTTGCAGCACAGCCACCAAATCAATTTGAAAATATAGCCTGTGTCTATTATGGGGAAGGACATTTGTTCGATGAATGTCAATCGAACCCAGAATCCGTATATTACATGGGTAACCAGAACCAAAATCGAGGAAGGCAAGGACTGCAATCCAATTTCTATAACCCATCATAGCGAAACCACCTGCATTTTTTTGGGATTAACAAAGGGGCTAGAACCAGTAACATTTACGCCCAACCTAGAGTGACCCAGCCACCTAGTTTTCCCCAACAAGTTTAGAAACCAACCAAAGCTGAACCATCCAATGGCTTAGAAAATTTGTTAAAGGATACATGGCAAAGAATGATGCCTTAATTCAAAGCCAAGTAGCTACATTGAAAAACCTGGAAAACCAAATGGGCCAGCTTACTACTGAACTCAAAAACCAACCACAAGGTGTTTTACCTAGTAATACAGCGAATCTAAGGAATCCAGGGAATGAACATTATAAAGCATGGACATTGAGGAGCAGAAAGACATTAGATCCCAACACCATCGAAGTTCAAAAGGAGCCGACTGATGCTCAAGACTCAAAGGAAGTTCAACCGAGTGTTGGAATTCCAGTTTCACAAGAACCAAAATCTGTAAAATCCGACAAAGTGACTTCAGAACCACCTAATTTTGATCAACTAACAACTTTGTTAGATATAGAATTGCCATAGAAGACGAGTCAACCAATTCCAGTAAAGAAACCTCCACACCCTACCCTTAAAGACTTCAGAAGAATAAGCGGGAAATTCAGTTCAAAAAGTTCCTAGACGTACTCAAGCAACTTCATATCAACATCCCATTGGTTGAAGCACTTAAACAAATGTCAAATTACATCAAATTCATAAAGGATATCCTGTCTAAAAAAAGTTTTGGAGAATTTGAGATGGTAGTAATAACAAAGGAATGCAGTGCATATCATAAAAATAAACTACCCCCAAAGTTGAAGGATCCTGGAAGTTTTACAATACCTTGCAACATTTGAGCAACATATTATGGTAAGGCATTATGTGACTTGGGTGCGAGTATCAACTTGATGCCCATGTCAATATTTAGGAAGTTGAGGATAGGTGAAGTTAGACCTACTACGGTTACACTTCAATTAGCAGGTCCATCCTTAGCACACCAGAAGGAAAAATCGAGGACGTATTGGTATGTGTAGAAAAATTTAGCTTTTCTGCTGACTTTATGATTCTAAACTTTGAAGCAGACAAAGAGAAAAGGGATTATGCCAAACCAAAAGCGTCAATTGAGGAGCCACCTAAATTAGAACTAAAGGTACTTCCCTCACATTTGAAATATATTTATTAGGTAACTCTTCTACCCTGTCAGTGATTGTTTCAGCAGAATTAACTACTGAGCAAGAAGAGAAACTCATCTTGGTATTGAAACAATTCAAGAAGGCTAACGGATGGACCGTAGCCGATATTCGCGGTATTAGTCCATCTGTATACATGCACAAGTGGTTAGATGGACAATGATTGATGGGTAAGTCCATCATGAATTAACTAACGATTGATGGACAACGAAGACTAAACCCCATCATGGACAACGAAGACTAAACCCCATCATGAAGGACGTAGTCAAGAAAAAAATCATCAAGTGGTTAGATGCGGGTATAATGTACCCTATCTCAGATAGTTCATGGGTAAGTCTGGTCCAGTGCGTGCTAAAGAAAGGAGGTATCATGGTCATTGAAAACGATAATAACAAGTTGATATCGACTACAATGATTACGGGATGGAGAATTTTCATCAATTACCAGAAACTAAACAATGCAACTAGGAAAGATCAATTTCCTCTGCCATTTTTGGACCAGATGCTGGATAGATTCACAAGGTGAAGCTATTAGTATTTTCTTGATAGATACTTGGGGTATAACCAGATTACAGTAGCACCAGTAGATCAGCACAAGGCAACATTCACTTGCCCATATGGTACATTCGCATTTAGGTGCATGCCATTTGGTTTATGTAATTCACTTGCTACATTTCAAAGATGTATGATGTCTATTTTTATTGACATGGTTGAGAAATATTTGGAAGTCTTTATGGATGATTTTTCAATATTTGGAGATACATATGATGATTGCAGAGCCAATCTTGGAACACCCCTCACCCGTATCCGTTATCAGGATAAGGTTTGAGGTATTACCGGAACTTTACATTTAAAACATACTGAATCGACTCACCAGGTTTAGCTCAGATCTGAAATTTTCAGGCATTCACATCTTGACCCTTAAATGGGCCTTCAAGGCCCTAAATAGACATATAGATAGTTCGAGATAGGACCGGGAACATTTAATAACTTTAAAAAATTTCCTTATTTAGAAGTGTCACACACCCGTGTATGAGAGGCCGTCTGGTCACCCACGCCCGTGTGGCCTAGAGCATGTCCATGCCTTTAACCCGTGGGCAAAACTAACTTTTAGGCATGGCCAAGACAGACGCCCGTGGACTCACCCCGTGTCCAAAACTTGAGCATTCTGTTAAATTAACACGGCCCAGACACACGCTCGTGTGTCCTACCCGTGTGCTAATTTGACTTAAGGTTTTAGGTGCACGGGACACACGGCCATACAACACGCCCATGGGGATGGGCCGTGTGTCACACATGGCCTAGACACACGCCCGTGTGTCTAACCATGTGGACTTTAATAGGCTATTTTCCAAGCCTTTAGTCACCCCTTCTATTTCATTTTATTAATAGATACCAAATTCAAAGTAAAACATGATTGTACACTTGTAAATGATCTTGATGAAGTTAGTTGTATGTAAACCTCATATCATTGGTTTCATACAAAAAGGTTATTTCCCATCTTGTATTTATGGTTCTTATGTTATTGTAGCACATTCAAAATTTGGCTCGTTTTTAAACTTATTGCCAATTGTAGCAAGCCATCATATAAGAACATAAACATGCATATAAAGGCAAGTCATAGCCTACTTCCAAAATATGCCAATTCCCATGGCCTTATACAAAAAGATGAATACATCTTTACATGCCTTAATTTGGAAATTCAAATGACACATATGACAAAATACTCAAAGCCCTATACATGCCATTAACAAAATATAAGTGTCTTTATACCAAAGCTTGACTAGTCGATAGTGTGTTGCTTCTCCAACTGTCTTCCAATCCTTATGAGTCCTCGAGCTCTGTAAAACAGGGAAAAGAGAGGGGGTAAGCATTTTTTCAAGCTTAGTAAGCTCGAATAACAGAAAAGTAAACTTACCGAGTAATTAGCATACATCCACACTTAACTCATGAAATCATCAATTATGAAATGATTTCCTATCACATGCACTCAATCAATAAGTTAGTCACATAACAAAGCATCACGTAATTTATGTAGATGAGCTCATCATCCATCATCTTATCGACATACATCATATTAATCCCGTTGAGTTTCTAGGAAATCTCGATGGAATACCCATTATCCGTCGATTCTTCCGAACCATCATTTCACATATATGCACTCTCGCGAACTTCACAGCTCATGGCAAGACTACCAGTCCGGGCTAAATCCCCTATGTCATAACTTTTAAGGTGATGTCGGGATTACTAGTCCAGGCTAAATCCCTTATAGCGACAAACACCCTTAATAAGCTCGGATCTGAATTACTAGTCCAGGCCAAATTCAGATCCTAATAGGATTACCTGTCCGAGCTAAATCCTCAATGCACATATATTCTTCGGGAGGCTCGATCATTCAAGGAACACCCGTCTGGGCTAAACCCTTTCCATACTCAAGATCACGGATTACCCGTCCAGGCTAAATCCTTACTGCAACACATGCAGGATCTCTTTACACATATCAATGAGGGTTTATCCATCGAATTCCCTTTATAAATATCATCTGACACATTTTTCACATGTTACCATCGAATATGCATTCTCATGTAATAAATGCAATCATCATGCATTCATAAACCATTCAATTATGCATATTAGGGGTTTACTTTAAGTTATCTGAACTTGCGTTTACCATGATCGACCTCTGGAATTTGTTCCTCAGGGTCTATAATAAAAAAGTTAACTCATTAATAGCCCACATTATACATTTCAAGTTTCATATCTACCCCCAGTCCAAATAATCGTTTTGCCCTTAACCTTTGACATTTTTACGATTTAGTCCCTAGGCTCGTATAATGAAGCACATGCAATTTCTATCTTACCCAAGCCTAGTCGAACACTTTTACTTCTTATGGTAGCCCACAATTTCCATATTTTTCTCATTTCTACATCACATTTACATCTTTTGCAAAATGGTCCCTATAAGGGTTTCTCATGAAACCCAACTTGGAAAAGATGTCTAAAACACATTTATCTTTCATATTCCTCCATAATCCATCAAAATACAAATAACTCATACATGGGTAAATTTTTTAACATGAACCCTAGCTTGAAATATGGGTAGAAATGGAGAGAGCAAGCTACCGGGATTTCAAAAATACAAAGAACATTAAAAATAGGGCTTGAGAGCACTTACTAGTGAGCATGGAAAGCTTGAAATGCTAGCTATGGAGAACCCCAAATTTTTGGCTGGATTAAGGAGAAAATGGCTGATTTTGCCTTGATTTTTCCCATTTTAATTCATTAAAATGACAAATGACCAAAATGCCCTTCTGCCATTTCTTTAAAATTTCATCCATGCAAGCCCTTTTTTTGTCCAAAAATTTAGAATTTGGGCAAATTGCTCTCCAATACCTTTTAATTCATAATCTAAACAAATTTCATACCAATGGCTTCTAGAATCCAAGTTTTGCAATTTATTCAATTTGGTCCCTAATTTCCAATTCAACACCTTATACTTAGAATTTCCTCATAAAACTTTAACACATGCATATACTCATATTCCAAGCCTCATAATAATCATAAAATAAATATTTTGATGTCGGATTTGTGTTCCTGAAACCACTATTTCAACTAGCCCCTATTTCGGGATGTTACAAATCTAGCCAAGGTACTAAGGCCATGCGAAAAAACAAACCTTGTACTCAACTGGGAAAAGTGCCATTTCATGGTATGAAAAGGTATTATTATAGGGCATCGGATAATAAGACATGGAATAGAGGTTGATAAAGCAAAGGTAGATGTTATTGAGAAACTCCCACCTCCAACATCTGTAAAGGGTGTTAGTAGCTTTTTAGGCCGTGTCGGTTTCTATCGAAGATTCATCAAGGACTTCTTCAAAATTGCTAAACCCTTATGCAAATTATTGGAGAAGGACACGATGTTCAAATTTGATGAAGAGTGCTTAAAAGCTTTCAATGATTTGAAGAGTCGATTAGTTACAACACCCATAATAGTCACACTAGATTGGGATTTGCCATTCGAATTGATGTGTGAAGCAAGTGACTTCGCTATAGGAGCTATTGTGGACCAGCGAAGGAACAAAGTCTTTCATCCCATCTACCACAAGTCGAACTTTGACAAGACTAAATTATGCAGTAACAGAGAAAGAGTTACTTGCTATTGTGTTTGCTTTTGACAAGTTTGAATCTTATCTTTTAGGTACCAAGGTGACTGTCTATACGGACCACTTAGCGATTAAGTATTTTCTTGCCAAGAAAGACGCTAAGCTGAGACTGATCCGATAGTTACTTCTACTTCAAGAGTTTGATTTAGAAATTCAAGATCGAAAAGGAAGTAGAAAATCAAGTAGCAGATCACTTGTCCAGATTGGAGCCACAAGAAGGGAATTCTCCACTTATACCCATTCATGAAACATTTCCAGATGAACACATATTGAAGGTAAATCATGTCCATAATACCCATTCGTTTGCTGATATTGGTAACTATTTAGCTTGTGCTTTGATGCCGATTGATAAGACGTATCATCAAAGGAAAAAGTTTCTTCACGATGTGAAGTACTATTTCTGGGAAGAACCATACTTGTTTAAAAAGTTACAGATCAAATGATCAGGAGATGCGTGGGAGAAGATGAAGTACATAAGATTTTATACCATTGTCACTCAGATCCGAGTGGGGGATACTTCAGAGGTACACATACTATAGCCAAGGTACTGAAAGCTAGATTCTTTTGGCCACCACTATTCAAAGACGCATATGCTTACATAAAAATTTCTGATCGATGTCAAAGGGTTGGAAATGTTACCAACATAAATGAGATGCCTCGAAAAAACATCTTTAAAGTAGAATTATTTGATGTTTGGGGTATTTACTTTCTCGGTACTTTCCCTCTGTCTTTGGTCACAAGTACATATTAGTAGTAGTGGGTTGAGGCAGAGGCATATCCAACAAATGATGCTAAGGTTGTAATGAAGTTTTTGCAGAAACATGTGTTCACAAGGTTTAGAACCCCAAGAGCCATCATCAGTGATGAAGGGTCCCATTTTGTGAACAAGTGGCTGAAATGGTTATTAGATAAACATGGAATGAAACACAAGGTCGCTACAGCTTACCATCTGCACACGAATGGGCAAGCTGAACTAGCAAACAAGGAGATCAAAGGCATACTTGAGAAGGTAGTTTGCACTAACCAATGAGATTTGTCCAAAAGACTGGATGATGCTTTATGGGCTTATAGGACAACATACAAGACACCTTCAGGATGTCACCCTATAGGTTAGTCTTTGGGAAAGCCTGCCATCTACCCTTTGAGTTAGAACACAAAGTTTACTAGGCTCTCCGACAACTCAACTTGGATCTTAAGCTTGCTAAAGAGAAACAGATGCTCCAGCTCAACGAGTTAGAAGAATTTCGAATGTTTTCATATGGAAATGCAAAATTTCTCTAGGAGTGACTTAAAAAATGGAATGACAAGCACATTTGAGTTCGTGAATTCGAAGCAGGTCAGCAAGTTTTGTTATTTAATTCCATTAAAGTTCTTTCCAGGTAAGTTAAAATCACATTGGTCCGGTCCATTTGCGATTCATCAAGTCTATCCGTACAGAGTTGTTGAACTTCAAGGTAAGGGAGGTAATTTTCGAGTTAATTCTCAACGCTTGAAACATTACTGGGGAGATAAAATTGAACGAAATCAAATCTCGTCCATTTTATCAGATATTTAATTTTTCTTGATCTTATTTTTCAATAAATGATTTAGGAGATTTGAACTTAAGTGGGACCGCTTGTGACCCCTCCAATCTTTCCTGGGAATTGATTTTGACATAATTTTTTGAGAAATTATCCCCTAAATGGTAAAATATATTTTCAAAGAAAAAGGTCAATTTTGATCCAAGTTTTAAGTTGCAACTCGATTTCAAAATTTCATTAAGTCTAGGGACTTAATTGAACTATTTCTAAAATTTGGTTGCTCTTTTGTAAATATTAAAAATTAGATGCCTCTTTTTGTAAACATTTTCAAAAGGCTTCTAGAATAAATATTTTTAGTTTAATAAAAAAAGATGATAATTATTAATATATAATTATATCTATTGTAATCTATATTAATTATTATCAACCTTACATAGATTTAGGATTAGTTTTAATTTAATCATTTTTTATTTGATAAGTTTTTGTTATCTACTTTGAGTAGAATTAGAGCTTAGAATTTTTAATTATTAAATTATATTAAGAATACTACTCTTGTTCCTACTCATTTCACTATAAATTCCACCTGTCTATTCTTAGTTTTTTCAGTCATACACCATTCCCTTCAAAAACACAAACAACCTTAACTTCTGAAACCTCCTAGCAATTCCCTAGCCACAGCATCACCTAGCTGATTGGTTAGGAGCACGCCGTACGCCCACCTCGCGCACGCCTACTCCATCGCGCGCTACATTGCGCGCTTGGTCCTACTCAGCATCGAGCTACTCCTTGGCGCGCCTGCTGCTGTAGCCCTAGCTGTCCAGGCAGTGTCCCGCACCAACGCCCAGCTTTCGTGCGTGCCCACACCAGGCCTGCTTAATGATCTGCACGTTGCTCACATCCCTTGCTGCGCACTGCTGCTTGTTCACCCAAGCGGTACACCACCCTTTCACCTATCCTTAGTCAAAAACCTCTCAACCTCTTTCAATTTGCCATCTTTTGATTCAAAATTATTTTTCTTAAGAGCTCTTCATTTTTACAAAAAGGTGGAAAGACTAATCTTTCTCCTAAATTTTAATTTTATTCAATTATCTAATTTTTCAAATTATTAAATTATTAAAATTTTATATTAATTAAATTTTTGAGAAAATAATTGTTACCATCTTATGATCAGGTTAATCATGCCTCATAAGAGAACTCGTGTATCCACCCAAATTGATGAATAACAAAACAAGTTCCACTATGAAGAAGCAAAAGCAAGATATGAGAGTATCTTCAAGAATCAATAGATGCATCTAGAGAAAGGCTTCACCTTGAAAGAAAGAAACTATATTGATTTTATGGCACATATTCGTTAGGTTGCTGAAACTCTCAATTGAGAGTTGTTTTGTGAGAAGAGACCTAGTGTGGATGAGGAGTTAATGTGTGAGCTCTATGCAAATTTAACCTCAAGCGAGTTGACGAAAGTTCCAGTTCGTAGAACCAAGGTACCAATAACTTCAAACACTATTAATGAGTTCTTTGAATTGCTTGATTTCAAAAACAAAGAATATTCTTCCTTGATGAGCAATATATAGCCTGAAAATTTGCAAGAAATTCTCAAGGAACTTACAGCTCCAGGTTCTAAGTGGACTGTGTCCACACTTGTCGAAGAGAATATTTGACACCACTTGCAAATGTATGGTTCCATTTCATCTGTTTCAGCCTTATGCCTAGCTCACATGGGACTACAATTTCATTAGAGCAAATGGTCTTATTATACTTGATTTTAACTGGGAAGACCATTAATGTGGGAAAACTCATCCTAAGGAAGATGCAGAATTGTGCCGTTAGACGTTCTGGCCCATCTAACTTTCCTTTTAAAATAACAATTCTGTGCTTGAAAGCTAAAATTCTTACAAATATAAAGAAGACAGGCTATAGCCAGGGCACAATCACAGATTGGGACCTCTACTGAATAGCTAGAGAATCAGTTCTATAGTGACCCCGAAGAAGAAGAAAAAATCCCACAATGCAATCAGCTGAAGTCCCAGATAAGGCGGAACCAATGGAACCAAAAGCTAAACCTAATGTCAAAACTTCAATGTTCAGAGCTCAATCATCTCGCCCAGATCTTCGAGATGAGTTGTCAAAGTTGATGGACATAATGCAACATATGTAGTGGCAATAACAAGCTTACTGGAGATACTAAAAAATAAGGGATGAATCAATGAGAAACGCTTTTACGAAAATATACAATGACCCATTTATTTTTGTGCCTAAGTTTCCAGATTTCATATTTCAACCATGGAGTCCACTATCGAAGAAGGAGTGAAGCGATTCATGCAAAGGAAATAATGATAGAGCAAAAGATGAGTCAAATTCGGAAGGATCTACAAATAAATAAAAGGGGGGATCTTGACTTTATTTTATTTCTATTCTTAGCTCACTTTAGGATTAAGCTTAATTAAGAATTTTTATTTTTTCATAATAAAGAAAGAGATGGAAATCATGAATAAAAATGAACAAGTCATAAAGTATAAAGTGTGACAATAGGTATATATATGTCTAGGATTGGATCTTGAGAGAGCTTGGTATTTAAGTAGTCAATTTGACTCACCTCCTCTTTTCTAGAATCCTACCTAGTGTATAGTATCTATTCACTTTTAACAATGAGGACATTGTTCATCTTAAGTAGGGGGGAGCAAAAAATTATTTCCACTAAGAATAAATTTTCCTTTTAACTATGATTAGGATAAATTTGAAAATTCTTAAGTATGCTAAACTTCAGTATAAATAAAGTTTGGATATTTCAATAATTATTATGTGCTTAATAATGACATAAATGCATTTTTAATAAAGCATGCAAATTGTACCATAAAATTTTTAGTTCCTTAGGAAAGTTAGGCATGCATGAAAGTTTAAGTATGTAGAATTGACTTAGTAGTTTCTTGAGGCGAAATCCTAGGAAGCATGGAATGTTGAAAATGATTTAGGCAACTGTTGTTTGGACCATTTGAGCCTTTCAAGCCAACCATGATGAAATTTTTATCCTTTGAAACCCAACTTTGAGACTATATGGCCTAATTTTATTTTAACCCTTGCAAATTTAGCCATCACTTCTCTCTTAACTATCTTAAAATTGTCCCAAACACTAGAATCAGCACTATTCAAAGTATTCTTTGAAATTAAGTTTGGGGAAGTTGAAAAGAAGTATCAAATGCTCTAAAATTGTAGTACATTCAGTAAAATGACCCCGTTGAAAAAAAGAGAGCATGAGTTCTTAAAATAAGATATACAACAGAGCATGTGAAAGCAAAGAAAGTTGATGTATTGAAGGTAATTATTTCGAAGGTCTGATGCAAGCTGAGTCTAGGGTTTTTAGCCTAAAATATCTATCTTCCACCTACCCCTAAGCCCAGCCACGTTACAACCTTGTTAAAGACCTATTTATTTAAGTTCCAATACTACCTACATTAGTGGAGAGAAATTGCTATGTGTAACATATGAAGGCATAAGTTAAACTTAATGATTGCAGCTTAATCTTGAATAAGGGAATAAAATTAAATTGGTAAGGGTTAACATGATTTTATTAGGAAAAATTTAGTCTAATTTTTGGCTATCATAAGAATGATTGAAATTAATTTGAATGATATGTATACTTAAGTAAGCATAACTATCAAATTTCTTATTTCTAAGCATAAGTATATTAAATTCATAATTCTGGGAAGAATGTTGTTCTGAAGAAAATTTTCAAAGGTGTTCCCGAGAAATTCTTTTTAAATTTTTGCATTACTCGGGACAAGCAATGAATTAAGTTTGGGGGTGTGGAAACACAGAAATTTACGCATTTTTACATACCCTTTTTAAATAAAAATCAGATAGTTTCGATAAAATTGTTGTGGAAAAATAATTAATTTTTATAAAATAATTAGAGTGCACTTAAAATATTAACATTTTGAATTTTAGTTAATTTTATAGTTAATTTTGATGAATTTTGGTTATTTTCGGCAGATTTGTACAAAGGGCGAAAAATGGCTCGGCAGACAGTGCTAGAAGCACAAAATTAATAAGCAATTTGACATATCGAGGTGAACTAAATTTCACCTAAGACGGTCCAAAATTATATGTATTAATTCATAATATAGTTAATTTTAATTTATATCCAATTTAATTTGGGTTAATAAATTATGATTACTTAATTATGAAAAAAATGGTCTAGTTGAACCGAACCGAGTGAACCGAACCACCCAAGAAATGGACAGCCCAAAACTGTCCCAAGAGCTGACCTAAATCAGCTTATTAGCTTATTATTTAATCTTGCAAAGAGGCCCTTGAAGGCTTGTTCAAGTTGCATTCAAACCCCTCCACAATTGGTGGCTTTGTAGATATGCCCCAAGCCAAATTTAGCAAAGTTGAAACCATCAACCTTGCCACATGTGTGGCTGGCCAAGGGATGGCTCTTTGGCTGCTATTTTTAGATAACTTTAGCAGCCATATTCAGCTATAAAACCCTCGTTGGCTGATCATTCAACACACCTCAATTCATTCACATCTTTTCTCTCTTCTCTCCACTTTCTCTCTTCTTTACCATTCTAAATTCTCTCGGTCTCTTGCTGAATCCTTCCCTTGGAAAAGGGGTGTTCATCAGCCATTTTGGAACAACATTGTAATGTTCATAGCAGCTTTGATAGACGAGGACAACAGAGAAAGAAGAACAGAGCAAGCTAGTCAAGCCATGGAAAAACAATGGATTTGATTCTTGTTCCCTATCTCTTTAATTTTTGATGTTTTTATGATGAACATATCTATGAATATTTATGTTGTTGGAATGGTTAATTTAATCAATTTAGCTTGAATTTAATTCGTGTTAGGTTGATTGCATTTCATCTTCTTAAATTTTTAAAATTGTGTTTATGTTGTTATAAAGGCCTCGGTAAGATGCTTGATTAAGTAAAATCATGACTAAGTTATTCTTGCATTACAATTGTTAGGTAACTAATGAATTAATTATTTAAACGGATTGAAACTGTAATTAATAGACACAGTAGTTCATTAATGCATGTTTAATCATCTAAGGTAGCTGAGGGTTAAATTAGCAACGGTATCTGACGATACATTTTCCTTGCATAACTTGCAAGATTATTGTGATTAAACTGTTACAAGGTAAGGGTACTTTGTTACCTCACATAGTCTTTTATGTGCTTATTAAATTGAGTTAATTGTTTGAATTGACATAGGGATATGTTTAAGGGATTATTTTGATTTAATAAGTATATATGTACAATAACATATATGCTTATTAAGATTTGTTTAATCGATGGAATTTACATGTCCAATAGATGAATGGATTTTGGTAGGTGAGTATGTTCATAAGTTAGCAAATTACTGAGTTTCCATGAATTTATTCTAGCAATATAAACTTGAGTTTAATAATTCTAAGTTAAGAAATGTAATTGATCTAATACAATTATGTTATCTTGATTAAGATCACTTTTTGAAATTGTGCATTTGAGATTTATTTATTTAGTTTACTTAGTTTAAAATCTTAGTTTTTAATCACCCTCTTTAAACAAAATATTTTTCTTCACCAAAGTGTTTTAAATAGCATTCATAAATAATTCTTTTCACAGTCCTTGTGGGTACAATAACTTGGCATTTACTTGTCACTTTATTACTTGTTGCGATTGTGTACACTTGCACATTTCCGTTGTTTCAACATGCTATATACTTAATATACCAAGTTCATAGGTACCGAAAGATAGGTGGATAGTGTGAAGCAATCTCCAACAATCCTCAAATCTGAGCTAGATTTGTAATGACTATAAAACATAGAAAATTAAATGATGTAAGCTATAAAGCTTAGTAAGCTTGTATGAAATAAACTTAATACAATCACATAGCATAAATCAATAATTTGAGTACATTAATATGTAACTTTCCTTAACTATCAAACCTATCAAAAGCTCATTCACAAAACTATATACTTCCATTCTCATTTCTTCAATTCAATGCTAAAATAGTTTATATACATACCTGTACCATCTCGTACCAACCTCATATACATTCTCGTTTCTCATTTACCTGTTGAACCATTCGAAATAGAAGTTAGATACTCAAGGATTTCAGATGATAAGTACCTATACCGTGGCCTGTAGCCAAATCTTCGAAATACTAATATCATGGCTCGAAGCCAAATCAGCCGATATGCATGGCCTCAAGCCAAATCAGTTTATCACGCACCCGAAGTGCTATATCATGGCCCAAAGCCAACTCAAAGTATCCCTAATGACATGTCACTAGCATCTTAAACTATTCCTAAGGTTCAACCAGGCTTCCAATTGTCGAATCATTCCCAAACTTTTTTGAAGTCACATAATCACAACTTATGATATATCAAAGCATATAGAATACATTTGAAATGAAATTATAACATACGAACTTACCTTGGATGCTAAAACGACGAATCGAGTCAACTAGTCCATAACTTAATTCTTTTCCAGATCTATGTCCGTATTTCTCCGATCATCTATTTATTCAAAAGTGACTTATTCAATCATCTATTTATTCAATTTAGTCTAAATCACACTTTAAAACACATTTACACTTTTGCCCCACATATTTCACAATTTAGTCCTTATTACACAAAATCACAAATTCATGCAAATTCCCAAACACTCATGCTTCGCCGAATTTCCATTGTACCCCTACCAGCCCATATTTTTCATTTATTTCACATTTCAACCACAAAGTTTCAACATTTTTGAATTTAATCCCTATTTTGCATTTTTACTAAAATTCACTTAACAAAACTTGTATATCTATCAATAAGAATTTATAATCTATCAAGAAACTTCAAAATAGAAGATGATGAAGGATAATAGAAGATGATACAAAATTTTGTTTTATTATAATTAACCTTTAATTTCCAAATTACCTAAATAACCTTATTAATAAACCATTTCAACACCTAATAATGTTTCCATATAAGTCCACTCATGCCATTAATGGTCTAATTACAACATCAGGACCTTAAATTTAAGGTTCTATAGCTATTAGACACCTTTAGCATTTAAAACTCAAGTTTTACTCTTTACGCGATTTAGTCCTTTTTATCAAATTGACCATTCAAACGATAAAATTTCTTAACGACATTTTCAGACAATCACTCAATCATGCTGTAAACATTAAAATAATAATAAAATAAATATTTCAACCTCAAATTTGTGCTTCCAAAACCACTATTCCAATTTGACTAAAAACAGGTTGTTACAACTCCCCCCCATTTAGGGATTTTCGGCCACGAAAATCTTTCCAGTGAATAGGTTAGGGTACTGTTTTCTCATAGCTTCCTCGGGCTCCCACGTAGCCTCTTCAACAACATGGCGTTGCCATAGGACTTTTACTAAAGCTATGTGTTTATTTCTCAGTTCTTTGATCTCTCGAGCTAGAATTCTAATCAGTTCTTCGTTGTATGTCATATCAGGTTGAATTTCAATTTCTGCCAGAGAAATTACGTGTGAAGGGTCTGATCTATATCGACGCAACATCGATACATGAAACACATTGTGGATCTTTTCTAACTCAGTTGGCAAAGCTAGTCGCTATGCTACTTGCCCTATTCTTTCAATAATCTCATATGGCCCGATGAATCACAGACTCAATTTGCTTTTGCAACCAAAGCGAAGTAATTTCTTCCACGGAGATACTTTTAAGAACTCTTTTTCACCGGTATGAAATTCAATGTCTTTTCGTTTCAAATCCAGGTACGATTTCAGTCGATCTGAAGCTACTCTCAAACAATTTCAAATTACTTTCACTTTATCTTCAATTTCTCTAACCAAATCAACCCCGTGAATCTGTTTCTCACTAAGTTCAGTCCAGTACAATAGAGTTTGGCATTTACGACCGTACAAATCTTTGTATGGTGCCATCTTTATGCTCGATTCAAAACTGTTATTATATGCAAATTTGACCAGCAGAAAATATTTCTCCCAGTTACCTTCGAATTCTAAAATACAACATCGGAGCACATCTTTGAGAACCTGAATTACTCTCTCAGATTGGCCTCAGATTATGGATGAAAAAATGTACTAAAATTCAACTTTGTACCTAGAACTTCTTCCAATTTCTTCCAAAATTACGACATAAACCTCGAATCTCTATCCGAAATAATCGAAACTGGTACCCCGTGCAATCTAATGATCTCAGCAATGTAAAATTTAGCTAATCTATCAAGTGAGTAGTCAGTATGTACTGGGATGAAATGTGCTAATTTTTTCAATCGATCAACGACAACCCAAATTGCATCTTTCTTCTTCGGAGACATGGATAATCCCGATACAAAATCCATAGTCACTCTATCCCATTTCTATTTCGGTATCATCACAGGGTAAAGCAAACTCAAAGGTATTTGATGCTCAGCTTTCACTTGCTGACAAATCAAACACTTCAATACAAACTTAGAAATGTCTCGTGTCATACTCGACCACCAATACAACTTCTTCAAATCATTGTACATTTTGGTACTCCCAGGATGAACATAAAAGCAACCACTATGTGCCTCGTGTAAAATTTTCTAAATCAACTCTGGATTTTTTGGTATACAGATTCTATCTCAGAACATCAAACAATCATCAGATCCAATTTGGTACTCTGAATCACTAGTCGACTCACATTGCACTCTTTTAGCTTGTAACTCAGTATCACACTTTTGAGATTACCAAATTTGTTGAAGAAAAACTGGTTTAGCCTTTCACTCAGCTAAAATCGAACCATCATCAGATAATGTCAACTGTGTATTCATTGCTCTCAAAGCAAACAACAATTTTTTACTCAAAGCATCTGCAACTACATTCGCTTTCCCTGGGTGATAAGCAATTACTAACTCATAATATTTAAGTAACTCAAGCCATCTCTATTGTCATAAATTCAAATCTTTTTAAGTCATAATATATTTTAAGCTTTTATGATCAGTAAAGGTGTGTCAGTTTTCAGTATACAAATGATGATGCCAAATTTTCAATGCAAATACAATAGCGGCCAATTCTAAATCATGCATTGGATAATTCTTTTCATGTGGTTTCAACTGTCTAGAGGCATAAGCTACAACTTTTCCCTCTTGCATCAAATCACAACCCAAACTGTTCAATAACGTATCACTGTAAATCACAAATTCTTTACCTGATTCAGGTTGAACCAACACTGGTGCCTCAGTTAACAATGCTTTCAATTGATCGAAACTTTGTTGACATTTCTCAGACCATTAAAACTTTACATCTTTCTGTAGCAGTCTGGTTATTGATGTAGCAATCATTGAGAACCCTTTAATGAAACGTTGATAGTAACCAGCCAATCCCAGAATGCTTTTGACCTCGGATATATTTCTAGGCAGTTTCCAGTTAATAACTGTAGAAATCTTGCTCAGATCAGCTCGAATGCCATCCACCAAAATAATATGTCCCAAAAATCTGACTTCCCAGAGCCAAAACTCACATTTACTGAATTTAGCATGAATTTGCTTATCCTCAATGTTTGCAACACAATCCTCAAGTGCTCGACATGCTCATACTTATCTCGTTAATATATCAGAATGTCGTCAATGAACACAACAACAAATCTATCTAAATACAGTCTAAATATCCAATTCATCAAATCCATAAAAATGGAAAGAGCATTAGTCAATCCAAAAGGCATAACAAGGAATTCATAATGTCCGTACATCGTTTTGAATGCAATTTTCGGCACATCTGAGTCTTTAACTCACAACTGATAATAGCCAGAACTCAAATCAATCTTTGAAAATACTGTTGCACCTTTCAACTGATCAAACAAATCGTCTATTCTCAGAAACAGATATTTATTCTTTATCGTAACCTTGTTGAGCTGGCGATAGTTGATACACATTCTCATTGACCCGTCTTTCTTCTTTACAAACAATACTGGTGCCCCCTAGGGTGAAAAACTCGATCGTGCAAAACCTCTATTTGTTAACTATTGCAATTGAGCTTTCAAATCTTTCAACTCTGTTAGAGCCATTTTGTACGGAGCTATAAATATCGGAGATGTTCTCGGTACCAATTCAACAGCAAATTCAACCTTTCTGACGGTGGCAACCCAGACAATTCTTTTGGAAATACATTCGGATATTCACAAACTATAGACTTCGATTAAATCTTCTTTCTGACACCTTAGTATCTAAACATATGCTAGGTACACATCGCAACCTTTTATCAGATATCTCTAAGCCAACATTGACGAAATTACTATTGGCAATCCACCCGACTTATCAGATTCAATTTGAATAATTTCATTATTATGACACTTCAATTATATAATCTTTCGTCTACAATTCACAACTGCATCATGTAGAGTCAACCAATCCATACCAGAATCACATCAAACTCATCAAATGGTAAAAGTATCAAGTCAGCAAGAAAATAGTAACCTCGAGTCATTAAAGGACAATTTGTGCATACTTTTTCAATTAGAAGCTACTTTCCTAAGGGGTTCGATCTTTAATTACAAATTCTGTTGACTCAATAGGAAATTTCTTACTAAACACTAAATTCATAAAGATATACGAATGAGTCGATCCAGGGTCAATCAATGTAATCACATTAGTGTCGTAAAGAGAAAATGTACCGGTGATAACATCTAATGACGATGTTTCTTCACGAGCTCGAATAGCATAAGCTCTGGTAGGTACTCTGGCTTTGGATCTCATAGCTGAATCCCTAGTCATATCTCTACCACTGGACACATCTCCCGTATTTCTCGGTGCTCTCTCTCTCGTAGTCATATTGCTTGATCTAACATTCTAAAGTTTATCTTTCTCGGATAACTTTGGGCAATCTCGAATAAAATGATCTGGCAAGCCACATTTGAAACAAGCTCTATTATTATTATTCCAACACTCTCCAAAATGTTTCCTCCCACACTGTTTACACTCGGGTTTATTGTTTCTCACACTGCCAACACTAGAGACAGAAGTTGCTTGAGCTTTAGAACTCACATGTTGATTTCCACGATCTCTATTATGATATCCCACTGATGTATTTGATCAACTATATGAATCTTGAAATTTCTTTGATGAAAAATGATAAGGTTTACTCATCGGTCTTTTTCTCGAATCTCTAGCCTTTGAATCAGCTTTCTTCTTTTCTTGGCTAAAATCATCAGCTTTACAAGCCTGGTGAACTAACACAACAAATTCTTTCAAATCTAGAATCCCAACCAGAAGTTTAATGTCTTCGTTCAACCCGTCAACAAACTGCTTGCACATAATCTCTTCAGTAGAAACATACTCCTAAGCGTATTTGCTAACTGTACAAATTCTCTTTCATGCTCAGTTATAATCATGCGGCCTTGTTTTAGTTCTAAAAACTCTTTATGCTTTTGATCTAGAAATCATTGACTTATGTATTTCTTTTGGAATTTGGTCTGAAAGAAATCCTAGGTGACTCCCTCTCTTGGCACCATTGATACTAGCGTATTCCACCACCGATACACATTGTCCCTCAACAATGATATAGGACATTTTAAATATTCAGCCGGTGTGTAAGAAAGCTCACCAAACACTCGAATCATATTTTCAAGCCAAAACTCTGCGCTCTCAGGATCATCATCAACATTAGCTCTGAATTCTGTAGCCTTGTGTTTACGGATCTTGTCAACTAAAGGCTTATTCAATCTTAAAAGCTCGACCCTTTAAGGATTTACGGGAACTGATTGGGGATTAAGATGGGGTGGAGGTTGCTGAGCAGCCGGGTTCGTTTGAATATATTGTGTGAACCACTCGTTCATCATTTGGAAGAAGGCTTTTCTAGCCTCTCCTCCCTGACTACCTAACATGGGTCTAGAATCAAACGGCGCTGTCCCTTGAACGGGAGTGGGCATATTACTTTCAACCTCATTAGCTATAGCTCGATTGGGATCCATTTACTATATGAAAACACATTTTAAAACACTATCACAGTTTATATATGGCATGTACAGCTTGTAACACCCCAAACCTAGCCCGAACGTTATGGCTGAATTTGGTGTGTCACATTGAAGTGTTTTAGCGAAAACCTTGTTTCTATTGGAAACACTTCTTTAAAATGAAAAACCTTAATTACTTTGTAAAATCTCTCTTTTCAATCACAAAAACTTGTATAAAACATATGATTTATGAAAACTTATTTTCTAAAACTTTAGATGCGGAAACGTAGTATATAAAAACTATGGTTTAGAAATAATTGAAAATCAAACTATGGTTTAGAAATAATTGAAAATCAAAATATAAAAACTTCTTATAATTGCAACACATTAAAATAATAATAAACATAAATTTGAATTATTAGCCAGAGGACAGACCTTGTTACAACCCAAATCAAATAGAAATAATTGAAAATCAAAATATTAAAAATTACATAAAGACTAAGTCTAAACATTTTAAGTCTAAACTTTTTATGCTAATTAGCCACCTCCGAGTCCCTCCATCCGTCGAACCATCTATTGAGAGTCACCTGAAAAATTTAGAAGGAGGGGGTGAGTTTTGAAAACTCAGTGTGTACAACCCTCAACAAGTATAAAGCAATCATCAATCACTTTAGGCCTGAACCCAATTCAATAACAGAGGCCTTCGGGCCTCAGCCCATGTTAGCCTCAGTTGGGCTGAAGCCCACATCGCAATAATATAACAATAATATCATACATGCAATGCTGTGCAACCCACCCCAATAATCCAACTGCTACACACCAACTTCGTCCCCCGGTACACATCATGTAGGGATATAAATATCGACCCACCCCGATACACATCATTGGTAGCTTGGTTGTGGTACTACCTTCATTGCAGCAAGCTGCTAATCAAATATTGGGATTAATAGCTATCGGTGGATTTACGGTCGTCAAGCAACCATACGATCCTCATATATTTCCTCCGTTCCATAATTCCCAACCCATATGCAACCTAAACAGAATATCATATGATTGCGTATGAATGCAGTAGGTATACATCTAACATCCATAAACCTTACCTTCAACACAAAGGGGTATTTTAATCATTTTTGCTGTTAGGGGCATTTTGGTAATTTTCCTTTGTTGCGAGTTTTTCACTTACCTTGGCCCGTTAACAAATCCCTATTGGCTAAGATGAACGGATACTATGCACCAGGTAGGATTCCAGAGAAGAGGAGGTGAGTCATTAAGACCGCTTAAGTACCAAGCTCTCCCTAGATCCAATCCTAGACATGCATATACCCGTTACCACACCTTAACCCTACGACTTGTCCACGGTCCTTAATTAATTAATTAAGTTTTATGTCTGTTTAAGCAGATATCAGCTACTAGGCCCAAAACTCCTTACAAAGCCCAAACAAATCCACATCCTTGTATATAGCCCACTAGGCACAATCTCTTTCATATGGCCCATGATGTAACACCCCAAACCTGGCCCGGACATTATGGTCGTACTCAGTGTGTCACATTGAAGTGTTTTCATTGAAAACCCTTCTTAAAATAAAAGAACATCTTAAAAATAAACTTCTTTCAATCACTTGTTTGAAACATAAGATTTGATGAAAACATGTCACTTAAAAATTTAGTTGCGAAAACGTAGAAAAGACATACTATAGTTTAAGAAACCATGTTCAACTTCTTATAATTACATAATATAGAAATAATAATCCAAATAATAACAAAATGGAAACCCTATTACAATTTGATTTGAATAGTACTTAATAAAATAGAAACTTATATATTTTTTTTAAAAAAAGTCCATATTATCTTTCTAGCTGACCACTTAGACTCCCTCCGAACATCGAACCTTCTACTAAGCATCACCTGAAAAATAAAATAAAAGAGGGGGTCAGTTTTCGCAAACTCAGTGTGTACAACCCTTGATGAGAAACAAGCATCAAAGAGAAAACATGCAATGCAATCCCATCCAAATTATCCATCTTCTACACACCAGCTCCATCCCCAGTCACACCATGTGGGGATATAAATATCGACCCACCCAGCCCACACACCAATGGTAGCCCGGTTGCGAAACTACCTTTATTTACATATTGGGCTTTAAATGCCGTCGGTGGATCCACGATTGTCAAGCAACCATGTGATCCTCATATACTTCCTCCGTTCCATAATTCCCAACCCATATGCAACCTAAGTAGAATATCATATGCATGCATGTCACATCCATAAAACTTACATTTAACACCTAGGGGTATTTTGGTCATTTCTGCCCTTAGGGGCATTTCAGTAATTTTCCCTCTATTACGGTTTTCACTTACCTTGGCCCGTTACCAAATCTCGTGACCTAAGATGAATGAATACTATGCACCAGGTAGGATTCCAGAGAAAAAGAGGTGAGTCAGTAAGACCGTTTAAGTACCAAGCTCTCCCTAGATCCAATCCTAAACATGCATATACACGTTGTCACACCTTAACCCTATGGCTTGTCCACGGTCGCAATATATTAATAAATTTTTATGTAGTTATCATATACCAGGCCCAAAACCCCTACATACATGCATATGGCCCACTTGGCCCATCTCATTCATATGGTCCATCAGGCCCAAGTCACATTCATATAGCCCATCAGGCCTAATTCATATTCATATGGCCTATTCGGCCCAAATCACCTTTATATGGCCCGTTAGGCCCAAATCACCTTATATTCATGCTCACACACAAATTTTCTATCACATAGCATTAATTATCAAATTTTACCTATTATGGGCCCAACAGCCCATCGGACCTATTAAACCTATTCTAGCCCAGTTGGCCAGATCACAGCCCAAGTCCATGGAATCGCCCATGGGCCTCAAACAACTTATCGGTTTCCTCCTCACGAGTGTTTGCACACTCGCAAGACTACTGCAGCCAAACTTTCAGCTTTTCAGCATTTCGGCTTTTCGACTTTTTCCGATCTACTTGTGTGTGCAGTGTATGTACACACCTGGTAAGCAAGTTTGCTGCGATTCCCTTAGTCACCAACCTACAAATGGTATTGATCGCATGATTCGTAACAAGTAATAAATATTTATAATGAAGATCAAACCTAGACTAACTATTATCATAATGAAAAGGCAAGTGCACCTATCGAACAATAGTATAGTACTGGGATATCGTACCCAAGGAAACCAAAAGTACCAGTAATAACTATCTTTTTATTATCAAGCCTAGGAATAAAAGGATTTGTTTATTAAACTAATTATCTAAACTGGTTAACTAATTTAATTAAAGCGAAGAGAAAATTTGGAAAAAGACTTGAAGAGAAGCAATTGATAAAGACGACACCCAAGGAGGAATCCACCTATATTTCACTTGTTATTTGACTCTGAACCGGACGATTTATTCACTTGACTTGATCCGTGAGACTCCCTAACCTATGTTATTATCCCTTTCGAGACTAATAATGTCTAACCCTCAGTTGACTTAATCGAAATTTATTTCTTAATTAAAACCCCTAGGGAAGCAATAAATCACTCTATGGACTCCCATATTAGGTTTCACCCTAATCTGGAAAAATCTCGTAACTCTATTTCTAGGCGTTCGATCAACTCTGCTTAATTATGCCAAATCTACTCTTAGGCAAGGTCTATTCCTCCTTTGCATAAGCACATCAAATCATGAATTAATACCCGGAATATTAACTCAAGCATTAACAACACATAATTAAGAACAAATCATGTATTTATGATATAGTTCAGATAATAATAACAAGATCCATCATAGGTTTTATCCCCTTTAGGTATCTAAGGGGTTTAGTTCATAATAAAATAAGAGTACATCTCAAAAGTATAAAAATAACAAAACATGAAGAAAACTCTAAAACCCCTGAAAGAATTCTAAGAAAGATCTTCAGTCTTGGAGTAGCTCCGACTTTTTGGGATGGATCGTCTGGCTTCCTTCAAGTAATTCCTGGGGTGTGGTTCTGTATTCCAAAAGAGTTCTGGAAGAGGCCTCCTCTCTGGGTCATACTTAGGGTGTTTATATAGGCTTTGGATTGGATTTTTTCCTCCATAAGTACCCTTTTCCGTGTAAAATACAACTCTTTGAAAAAGGGACACGCCCATGTGCCACGACCGTTTGACGTGACTGCCAGGCCGTGTTCAACCCGTTAAATTTCCATGGTCGTGTGGGCTCAATGGCCAGGCCGTGTGAATCGTGTAAACCTTGGTCGACACCTCTGAAGGCCACGGGAGTGTGAGATGCCCGTGTGGCAAGGCTTAGGTCATGTGATCTTCTCGATTTGGTTTGTTTTGTCCCTTTTTAGCTCATTTTTGGCTCCTTTTGACTCTTGGTGCTCTCCTGAGTACAAAACATGAAATAAACGGATTAAGAGCACCAAAATCCACAAATCTAATAGTAAACATCCATAAATATGCTAAGTATTTGGGGTAAAACTATGTATAATTTGGCGTTTATCAAATACCCCCACACTTGAGCATTTGCTTGTCCTCAAGAAAAACTCTCATTTACTGCTAGAATTCATTCTTTTCAATCACATGATCAGTATTGATAATGTTACAAACTATGCCACAGAAAATTATACAGTAAGAATTTAACTATAGCGGCATTAAAAGCCTCAAACAATCTAAATCGGATATTTTCATAATAAAAATCATAGGTAATCTCCTTCCTCTAAGTTATCAACTTTAGTCCTAAATATACAAGAGATGACATCTTCACTAAAGATTCACTCAAATCACTCAAAGTGTTTAAGGTTCAAGATTAAGCACTCGATTGTCTAACATGAAAAGTTATTACCATAGGCTTGCATGAAAATCAAATCTCCACCACCTGTAAATGATATGATACACTAATCAAAGCGTGTTTGCATGGTTGTAATGGGGTTTAGGTTACAGGTATGGATACAAGCTGAAGAACAGGGGTTAGAATCGAGATAATTTCAATATGTTACCCCACTATCAAAAACTTAATTACTGAACCACAAACAAATATCTAGAACTATTTTACATGAGTTCATGACAACTTTAGCTTGCTGAGAATTACATTTTCTTTTAACAAATCAAGTTAATATAATACAAAAATCATACTTCATGATTCAGTAAAAAAAAAAAGAACATGGTGAGGTAATAATATTAAATTGAATCTCGATAAAAAGGTAAATTAAGTAAGAGGATTTCAACAAGAATGGGTTAATGGGTTAATGATAAGGGTTAATCAATAAAAAAAGGTTAATAGGCTCAAAGGGGGTTCGCTAAGGGTTTAATTATGCGGGAAGGCTTTTTATGGAGTAAATGGGTTAAATCCTAAGTGCCTTTATCATCTCAGTTTATCAAATCATACGTGTGATCTCGACATGTATAATCGAAGCAAGTTCTAGAATAATAGTTCAATGTTGGCACACTCAAACCATAAAGAAGTGAGCAAGAAAGAAAGCTATATGCTCAAAAGGCTCAAAAATCTCACCAAAAATTTGGGTTTTTGATGTCATTTTTGTATACTTAGGATTTCAAGATAATACCTCAACTTAGGAGAAATAGTCTAAAAATTTTATTTCTCAAAATATCAACTTATCACGTTCGATTCTTTAAGGTCCTATAATCAAATAATCATGCATAACTCCCTTGGCCTAATTCACAACATATCAACAATAATTATAGATCAATCAGAATTCATTCTATCAATATTATGAGAAAATCACTTAAGCACAAGACCAAAATCAGGGATTTGAAAATAATGCAAAAAGTTAGGTTTCATGTTCACCCCCCACACTTAAGATGTACATTGCCCTCAATGTATAGAGATAGATTATTCAAAATAAAGAAAATCATAAGAGGAAAGGAGGTGAAACTCCCTGTTATATGGATGTGGAGCTTGATGCTGAAGATGGAGTGTTCGGGGAAAGTGGTAGCTGCCATTGTTCTTGGCTAGATGAAGAAATTGGGTCGTTGAACATGGCAATCGTGAGGTATTGTTTCCCTTTTGTTTCCTCATTCCGTAAAATATTCCTAGCAGCTTTGCTTGGAAGTCTGTAGAATGATGAAGAGCTTATTAAGAGTTGGTGTGGAAGAGAGCGTAGTGGAATTACTTGTTAGAAATACCAGAAAATGGAAAAAAAGTGAAATTTACTAATATAGATATGTCTTTCAAAATAAAATAATAAAATTGAAATGAAAATAAAAATCAAAAGAAAAATAAAAATAAAATAAATAAAATAAGAATAAAAATAAGAATACATAAAAAAATAGGAGGATTCAATTATCCTCGTCGGTGGGGCCCTTAGGTGGTGGTGCTGGAGTGGCGATGTGAAAGTACTGGCACAGCTGCTGCATCATGGCCTGGATATCGTCCATCTGTCGGCCCCGTTGCCGACCTCGCTCGTGAATCATTTCAAACTGCGTAGTGCAATACTGCTCGAAGTGGGCGAGTCGGTCGAAAAGATGTGCCAATGAAGCAGCCGCATGAACTGGTCGTTCTCTAGGTGGCGTGGTGGAAGGCTCCTCATGCTGTAGGGGAACATCATCAGGGATGTCCTCAAGATCCTCCTCGTCAATGGCATGCGAGAGACGGTACTGAGGAGGATCGGCCCCACGTCGGCGCTCGATCATCTTCATGTGTAATATAGTCATGATGCCCTGTGGGGACATCTGACCTATCAGGGTAAGCGCTAATGACTGGGCCACGGTGTTGAGGAGGCCAAAGTGTTTGGCAAGGCGCATCACGTAGGGGCCGATGGAGATCACTCCCTTCCTATGTCGCTCGGTCTGATGGCGAATGGCGAAAGCAATGAAGTAGGCCAAGTCAGTCATGTGTGCATTCACCATGCACCATAAATAGTAGGCGTCGTGGGTGTTGACGACGCCGGTGCTCTCTCTCTCCTTCCGGTCAAGGTGTGTGCCAATATGGCATGGAGATATTGTAATACCCCTACCCGTATTCATTGCCGGAATAGGGTACGAGGCAGTACCGGAGTTTACGAATTATTTTTTTTTTCAATTCAACATATTTTCATGATAGATTCATGCATTTATATAAGATAACGTCATCACACATCTATAACCAGGTTTGTTAACCATACTAATGGCTAACTTTACATTCATTTCACGTTAACATTTACTTTGTTAGCTTATACATGCCATTGATTTCCAAAATAAAGTTTCTTTATATACCGAAATCCTGAGGTTGACAGTGTGATGTGTCTCCGACCAAATCCGACCTCCAAGCTCTTAACACTACAAAATAGGGAAAAAGGAAACGGGGTAAGCACTTTGTGCTTAGTAAGCTCATGTAACAAGAATTATACTTACCTAATATTTTCAATACAATATAATAAACATTCATATATCCATTCAATGCATTATTACCCTAACATGCACAAACTCAACATTCAAGTTAGTACAATAATTTCCACGTAGCAATGATATATATATACCATGATTGATGTACTCATCAATACCATGATTTTCATTCCCTTATTATTTTTCATATTTATCCCGTTGAATTTATCGGAATTTCGATGGATTTTCAGAGGTACACTTTTAGTGTACAATTCCGGATCCGTCAATTCATATTCATGTGCGCACATTTCCATTTCAGAGAGCACACTCTCGCGAACCTCAACCTTGCAGCGGGATTACCAGTCCAGGCTAAATCCCCTGCAATATAAACTCATAGAGTATTGTCGGGATTACCAGTCCAGGCTAAATCCCCTACAACGACAATTACTCTAATGAGCTTGGATCTGAATTACCAGTCAAGGCTAAATTCAGACCCTAATTCGGATTACCCGTCCGGGCTAAATCCATTTTACACATATTCTTAGTGAGGGCTATATCAGGATAGGATCACCCGTCCGGGTTAGATCCTTTTTACCGTCAATTCCTTTTCAGAGATCCATCGAATTTTCCTTTCATTCAACCGGAATTTCTTCCCATTTTATCAAATATATCAATGTTTTATCAATTTTCATACAATGAACATTCAAATCATATTCATATAAAAAAACATGCATTTCAAGCATTTAAGAATATAATTCAAGTTACATGAACTTACCTTGATACTTGTTTGTAAACTAGTAAAAAAATCTATTAATCCCGAACTTTTTCCTTTTCTCGATCTAGCTTCATATTTGAATCTTCTGGATCTAACTAAATAAATTTAATTATCAATTTAATATATTTCATGTTCATATGCAACATTCTCTATAATTCAACTATTATTTATAGTTCATTCAAAGCTGTCTACTTGAGTCATAGTCACTAAATTATTTATACCTTGAGCTACGGAACTCCAAATTAAGATCCGTTAATTTCCCCTCCAACTAGACTCATATATATCTTTACCATAAAATTTTAATAATTTTTGGTTTATTCAATGAGTACAGTTTATTCTTCAAAGTCACACTTGTTCTGTTGTCTAACAGTTCTGACCCTTCTTCACTAAAAATAAATTATCTCTTTATACAGAATTCAAATGATGCTCTTGTTTGTTTCTATTAAAAATAGACTCATTCATAATTCTAGAAATATAAATTTAAGTCCCTAATTATTTTTATTCAGTTTTGTATAAGTTTTCAAAGTCAGAACAGGGGAACTCGAATTCATTCTGACCTTGTCTCACAAAATTCAGTATATCTCAAAATTTAAAAATCCATTGCTTACAATATTTCTTCTATGAGAAACTAGATTCAATAAGATTTAATTCCATATTTTGTTCATTTTCTAATTCGATTCCTACAATTTTTGGTGATTTTTCAAAGTTAGTCTACTGCTGCTGTCCAAACTGTTTTAGTGCAAGCTGTTTATTACCATTTTTCCCTTAAACTTTTAATAAATGATATATTCGTCCCTACTCAATTAGCCTCTCAATTGAGCTGATTTTTCTCAATTAACATTTTATTCTATCACCTTAAACTAGTTTACAACCTTTAGGAATCAGAATTTCAGCAATAGACTTTAATTCCAAACATTTTCACAATTAGGTCCCAAAAATCAATTTCCATTGAAATTGCCTAATAAAATCATCTCATAAACAAATTAAAGCTTTAATTTCATTCTATTTCATCATAAACTTACAGCACTCAACCATGGTGACTTTCAATTTCATCCATGAAATCAAAAACTAATGAATTTAATAGTAGGACCTAGTTGTAAAAGTCTTAGAAACACAAAAATTACAAGAAAAAGGCAAGGATTAACTCACTTGGTGCAAAAATTATGAAATACCAGCTTAGAGAACCCTCCTATGGCATTTTTAGCTGCTGGAATTGAAGAGAAATGAAGAGAAATCTAGATATTTCCTATTTAGTCCTAGTTTTATTTAGTTAATTTTACAATATTCCAATTTTACCCTTAATTTATCAATCTTTCTGCTGATTTCATACCCTTGCCGTCCAGCCCAAATAACTTTTGGGTCTAATTGCCTTTTATATCCTTTCTCATTAGACTAATAAGCTATTTAATCACTCTAGCAACTTTTACACCTATTATAATTCAGTCCTTTTTATTTAATTGACTACCCAAACATTAAAATTTCCTAACGAAATTTTAATACCACATTAATAACATTTCATAAATATTTATAAAATTATTTTTGACTCGGTTTTACGAGATAGAGGTCCCGATACCTTATTTTACACAATTTCTTCAGTAATTTCTTTTTCTAACTAATCACTAAATGGATAAAATTTTCCTATCAATATTTTCATACGATTTTCCTATCATATAAATTTTCAAGCAAAAATATTGAAATAAATTTCTCTTTAAATCGGATCTATGGTTACGAAACCATTGTTCCGACAACTCTCCACCCCTTTTAAGGATTTTCGTCCTCGAAAATCTTACCAGTAAAGAGGTTTGGGTATTGTTTCCTCATTGCCTCCTCCGGTTCCCATGTTGCTTCCTCAATCCCGTGCTTTTGCCACAATACTTTCACCAAATTTATCTTTTTATTTCTAAGCTCTTTCATCTCCCGTGCCAATATCTTGACCGGTTCTTCACTATAAGTCATATCCTGTTGAATCTCTACTTCTGTCGGAGAAATAACATGTGAAGGATCTGATCGATATCGTCGTAACATAGATACATGAAAAACATTATGGATTCTATCAAGTTCCGGTGGTAATGCCAATCGATAAGCGACCGGTCCAATTCTTTCTATGATTTCATAGGGCCCAATAAATCTTGGACTCAATTTACCCTTTCGACCGAATCGAAGAACTTTCTTCCAAGGAGACACTTTCAGAGATACCTTGTCACCGACTTGAAATTTAATCTCTTTTCGCTTAAGGTCGGCATATGATTTTTGACGATCGGAAGCTGCTTTTAGACTATCTCAAATAACCTTTACTTTTTCTTCTGTTTCCCGGATCAAATCTGTAACACCCCTATCCCGTAACCGTCGCCGGAATAGGTAAGGGGCATTACTGGACTTGTAACTCATGTCAGAACAGTAAAATTTTGAACTTTTTCTTGAAATAAAGATCATTCATTTAAATAAGTACTAAGCACAGCCAGGGATAAAATTTAAACTTCTCTAAGTAAACATTCAAAAGATGCCATTTTCGCATGGTTATATACATTAACCAAAAATATTCTTCCGCCACTAGTCTATTCTATACATGCCATAAGATAATTCTAAACATAACAGTAACAAGCAGTGGATAGTGATAGTGTAACTAGTTGCTGACGATCCCCGAGCCTGTAGCTTCGCAATGAGATCTATAAAAGAGAGAAAACAAAGTAAACGGAGTAAGAATTACAATGCTTAGTAAGTTTTAAGCAGTGACAATAGATAACAATCAAATTATAACATAGTTGTTCATATTTTTATTTCACTTTCCCTTCGGGCATACCATCCCTTTACTGAATATGCACATCTCATCATATACAATAGGCAGATAAACTTTCACATAAAAGTGAGCTCATGTGACATAGATATATTGTATGATTTCACATATCCTCTCACACTGATCCGAAGTCACATAATCATAGGAATAGTCTCATAGACTGCTCTCATATGCATCACATAACTACCTTATGATTTAGTTCAAATCAAGCTCACATATAAACTTGGAGTACATACCTGTTTAACCTTTCGCATTGAATATATTTATATGCAATTCTTATTACGAAGTCTTATAGCTCTAACCTCTACTCGGATTATCGGCGAGACCTTTAGCTGAGACGAAATCTCCACACGTAGTCATCGGGTCTTACCCGGACATATTTCCAAGTTTCATGTACATTTAATCACATGTTACAACATTCACATCGACTGTCATATTTGTAATTCATTTGCCTCATCCAAAAATCTAATAATACACACCTTTCACCTTTTGTCATTTCGCCACCGTATATATATATACACATCTCGTACATATCTCACATTAGCCATTTGGCTTTACCACATATCCATCTCATACACGTTTCGCATTAGCCATTCGGCCTTACCACATATATTCATGTTCACATTCATCACATTGGCCATTCGGCCTTATCTCATATATGCATGTTCACATTCATCACATTGGTCATTCGGCCTTATCACACATACGCATGTTCAAATTCATCACATTGGCCATTCGGCCTTATCACGCATATATATACAGGTTCACATTCATCACATTGGCCATTCGGCCTTATCACACATACGCATGTTCACATTCATCACATTGGCCATTCGGCCTTATCACACATATATATACGGGTTCACATTCATCACATTGGCCATTCGGCCTTATCACACATACGCATGTTCACATCCATCACAGTGGCCATTCGGCCTTATCACACATACGCATGTTCACATTCATCACATTGGCCATTCGGCCTTATCACACATATATATACGGGTTCACATTCATCACATTAGCCATTCGGCCTTATCACACATACGCATGTTCTCATCCATCACATAAAATCCTAAATCAAAATATAAATTTTCATGTATTCACATCACAATTATCCAAATATACTTCACATACCACATATACTTTCACGTATACACACTGTCTTGGCTGAATCTACATCTATCATTTTCCAATATCACAATTTAGAATTCACGTATGGGTTTAATCAATAGCTTATGAGCAACTAAAACAAGTTTATCAAGGTTTACAACATAATCTTAAATTCAGCACAAGCTGTTTTTCCTGAGCAATAGTCACTAAATTATTTATAACTGGAGCTACAAAACTCCAAATCACTTTTCGTTAATTTTTCCTGAATATAGACTCGTATATCTTCCATCCATAAAATTTCCAGAATTTTAGGTTTGGCCAATCAATACCAGATTTTTCTTAAAGTTTCCCCTGTTTCACTGTTTGACTAATCTGACCACTCTTCACTACGAATCAAATTTCTCATTTTACAGAATTCAAAATGTGTTGTATTTGATTTCATTTGAAACTAGACTAATTAAGGAGTCTAAGCATATAAATTTTATCTTATAACCATTTTTGTACAATTTATAATGATTTTCTAAAAACCGAACAGGGGATTTCGGAGTCATTCTGACACCGTCTCACACAACTTTAAATATCTCTTTATAGGAAATTTCTTTGCTTCCACGGTCTCTTTTATAAGAAACTAGACCAACTAAGCTTTGATTACATATTTTATTCAGCCTATAATTCCACACCAACAATTTATAGTGATTTTCTAAAGTCACATTACTGCTGCTGTCCAAGCAAATTATTACAATTTGCTCTTAAATTTCCAAGTCCAAACACTTATGAACTCACCATTTGAGTTTAAGACATATCATGGCCACATCATATCTTATTAAATCAACTCATCATGTCCTATTATGATTGAATTTACTCAACGCTTAATCACTTAAAACTTACCTCGGAAGTGGTCGACGATTAGATGTCCACGGCTATTCGTTTACTTTCTCTTTTCCCCTATCCGACTTTGATCCTCTTTGCTCTTAAGCTTAAGTAAAACAATAGATTTGCTTAAGTACTTAACTAATATTATTCACTTAACAATCACATTTGGCAATCACATATCATTTAATCTTTGATTGACCAATTTAACACATACCAAAATCCAATCATACATCTAACCTTTATCTCAATACCAAACCGAGTTATAAGATCATACATTATACTAAGCATATTATTAAACATACCTATTCAATTTAGCTAATTTCATAGCCAATTAATCACCTTACCCCACATTACTCAATGCCGAATATTAACCCAACATCACAAGCATAATCACCATGAAACTTACCTTAATACACATTTTATCCCATTGCCGAATACATATATATATATCATCAAACAAATCAACTAGTTTAGCATTCAAATTCTTCTAACCATTCCTCAATCATTTACTCAATGAACAACAATCCATGCACATCAAAGCATAGTCGAATGTATCATTCTTCTTAAATTCAAAAATAAATGCATGGGCTAACTTCAAAATCTATTTAACAACTCAACTTTATAAACACATATTCGGCTAGGAAGAAAGATTGATAATTTAACAACCTTAGCTTAACATATAATTTGTTGTGACACATCTTTAAGCATTCTTTTATTCCATCAACTCAATAACTAAACTCATATTCGGCAATGGCCTCCAATATAGTGACCGATTCTTCTCAACTAGCACCTAGTGTACACACATGATCATTTGTTTGATTCAAGCACCTATCCACCAAAAATTCATCCAAATTAACAAGAACAACAACCACATTCTTTGTTATCTACCATGACCGAAACCCATATTCATTCACCAAATATCAAAATTTTATCATCAATTTGACATATAAGGACATAACCAAATGTTTCTTGCAACACAAACTCAAAAATTAACACATGGGTCATGTTATGAGCATCAAAACAAACTCAACTTCACAAAAATTCCAAAAGAATCACATGATATCATACCTTAATTCCCCCCACACAAGATGGTCGAATGCCTTAGGTGTGCTTTCTTCCATTTCTTGGTTAGTTTCGGCTTGAGAGAGGTAGGAGAAGAAGATGAACATTTTTTTTTCTTTTGTTTTCTTCCTTCAATTCACGGCAATGGAGGGGGGGGAACATGGATGAGACAATTTTTTTCATCACTCCTCCCTTTGCATTATTATTTTATTACTCATACTCCTTATTTTATTTTTCCTAACATAAATCACTAACATAACATGTTTATGACATGTTTTGCCCATAACATTTTGTCCTCCTTCCTTGTCATGGCCGGCCACTACTAAATTAAGGGGGAAATTGACATGCAAGTCCACCCTTTTATTACATGCACTAATAGATCCTATAGATTAACCTATCACATTTCAAAAGTGTCACACATAAGTCCTATTAGCTGAATTCACATGCAGTCGACTAAATCGAAGCTTAAAACTTTCACACATTCATATTCACATATTTTAGACAATAAATATCATATTCAAATAATTTGGTGACTCGGTTTAGCGGTCCCGAAACCGCTTTCCGACTAGGGTCAATTTAGGGGTGTCACAACTCTCCCCCCCTTTAGGGATTTTCGTCCTCGAAAATTTCTACCGATGCATAGTTTATGATAACGTCCTCTTATTGAATTATATCCATATAAACATTAGCTCATCGATAGCAATTGTAATGCATTACTGATTTCGCATCGATCCATAAAATCATTTTCTTATCTTAAAACAAATACATAAACATTTCTACAAGTATGCACATATATCTCATTTTCTTGATTTCATAAGCAATAATCACTTAATTTAATTCACAAATGCATTTCAAACACATATTAAGCACATATTAACATGTATAATTCACATCATCAACCCACATATTTGTAACCCACATTTTCATTCATGTATAAGCTGTAATCTGACCGAATGTACACATATACTCAAACATCCCAATAAATATCCTTTATAACTCCATCATATCTCACTATTCAACTTAACCTATTTCCAACAGGAAATCAACTTCCACATACCTGAACATTGAATTCATTTAGCACATTCAATCACCGTTAACGATACCCGTATACAATCGATTTGGCATAAAGCCTCATATAGTATACCGGCATGGGATTTATTTTAGCACATAACCCATATATCCAAAATTATCAGCATTCATCAAAAATTCTTACAGACTTTCAAATGTCGAACTTAATCAAAATAATTTCTTGAATATGATTAACAAAAAAATAGGGGTCATTTAGCAATAGCACATATGATTTCATATACCAAGCATTCCATAGACTAAATCCGTAACACATTTATAACATGAATTCATTTCTTAACAACATATCCACCATCTTTTTACGTATTCACTTATTTAGTATACATGACATAATATAATATGAACTCACAAATTTTTACTTTCATTTGATTTTCACATACCTTCCGTACATACCTGTATCACTTATTCTGATCTTACTTTATTTATCATCTTAAATATACCCGTTGAATCCTTCGAAATCATTACGGATACTCATTAAGCACATATAGCTCTTACAATGTCATATTCTAGATATGGTCTTACATATTCTCACATATCGAGCCGATGCCATGTCCCAGACATGGTCTTACACACTATCTCAAATCAATGCCTTCGTCCCAAACGAGGTCTTACATGAATTCCACTTCACACACTTACTGCCCACTGACCGATCTCGCACTCATAGTGCTCGGTTAAAGGAATTCGCACACACACAGTGCCTCTAATCATTCACACACATAGTGCTCTTATTCATTCGTTATTACACATTGAAATGACTTAACCAAGTCTATAAACATCATGTATGTACACTTTTAAACATATCATCTCATTTAAATTTGAATTCGTATAGTGATGAACGCTTAAACTTTGCTCAAATTACCGGCACGAAGCCTACTAGGCACGAAGGCCCGAATACACGTCACCAGCATGATTGCTCTTTGGGACCTAGCCCGGATATAACACCAGCACGAATGCTCTTCGGAACTTAGCACGGATATATCACTAGCACGAATACTCTTCGGAACTTAGTCCGGATACATCACTAGCACGAATGCTCTTTGGGATTTAGCCCGGATATATCACTAGCACGAATGCTCTTCGGAACTTAGTCTGGATACATCACTAGCACGAATGCTCTTCGGGATTTAGCCCGGATATATCACTAGCACGAATGCTCTTCGGGATTTAGCCCGGATATATCACTAGCACGAATGCTCCTCGGGACTTAGCCCGGATATATCACTAGCACGAATGCTCTTCGGGACTTAGCCCGGATATATCACTAGCACGAATGCTCTTCGGGACTTAGCCCGGATATATCACTCTCAATTCTCATGTACATATACACATATAGCAATACACATTAGTATATCATTTACAATACTTGAATACAAACACAACATGCTTATCGACCATTCAACTTCCAGTTCCATAGCCACATACAAAAATCACATTTATAGTCATAACACTCTTTCAAAATTGCATCACTTATACCCTTATAATTCAATCCAAATCGAAATTCAAATACGAGTACATGATACGTACCTGATCAACTTAATAATTTAGGCATATTTAAGTGAAGTTATATCGCAAATTCTCATAGTCAGAAGCTTGCTACAGCTCGATCGGGATCAAGATTCATTACAATACAGCAAACACATTTTAATAGCCAAAAATCATCACACTATCATTTTATCACTTTATGGCATGTATAAATAGACTCACGCGTGCTACGTTAGTCCTAGGATCGAATAAACCGTAGCTCTGATACCAATAAAATGTAACACCCCTATCCCGTAATCGTCGCCGGAATAGGTAAGGGGCATTACCGGACTTGTAACTCATGTCAGAACAGTAAAATTTTGAACTTTTTCTTGAAATAAAGATCATTCATTTAAATAAGTACTAAGCACAGCCAGGGATAAAATTTAAACTTCTCTAAGTAAACATTCAAAAGATGCCATTTTCGCATGGCTTATATACATTAACCAAAAATATTCTTCCGCCACTAGTCTATTCTATACATACCATAAAATAATTCTAAACATAACAGTACCAGGCAGTGGATAATGATAGTGTGACTAGTTGCTGACGATCCCCGAGCCTGTAGCTTCGCAATGAGATCTATAAAATAGAGAAAACAAAGTAAACGGAGTAAGCATTACAATGCTTAGTAAGTTTTAAGCAGTGACAACAGATAACAATCAAATTATAACATAGTTGTTCATATTTTTATTTCACTTTCCCTTCGGGCATACCATCCCTTTACTGAATATGCACATCTCATCATGTACAATAGGCAGATAAACTTTCACATAAAAGTGAGCTCATGTGACATAGATATATTGTATGATTTCACATATCCTCTCACACTGATCCGAAGTCACATAATCATAGGAATAGTCTCATAGATTGCTCTCATATGCATCACATAACTACCTTATGATTTAGTTCAAATCAAGCTCAAATATAAACTTGGAGTACATACCTGTTTAACCTTTCGCATTGAATATATTTATATGCAATTCTTATTACGAAGTCTTATAGCTCTAACCTCTACTCGGATTATCGGCGAGGCCTTTAGCTCAGATGAAATCTCCATATGAAGTTATCGGGTCTTACACGGACATAATCTCCACACGTAGTCATCGGGTCTTACCCGGACATAATCTCCACACGTAGTCATCGGGTCTTACCCGGACATATTTCCAAGTTTCATGTACATTTAATAACATGTTACAACATTTACATCGACTGTCATATTTGTAATTCATTTGCCTCATCCAAAATCTAATAATACACACCTTTCACCGTTTGTCATTTGGCCACAATATATATATACACATCTCGTACATATCTCACATTAGCCATTTGGCTTTACCACATATCCATCTCATACACGTTTCGCATTAGCCATTCGGCCTTACCACATATATTCATGTTCACATTCATCACATTGGCCATTCGGCCTTATCTCATATATGCATGGTCACATTCATCACATTGGCCATTCGGCCTTATCACACATACGCATGTTCACATTACATTGGCCATTCGGCCTTATCACACATACGCATGTTCACATTTCACATTGACCATTCGGCCTTATCACGCATATATATATACAGGTTCACGTTCATCACATTGGCCATTCGGGCTTATCACACATACACATGTTCACATTCATCACATTGGCCATTCGGCCTTATCACACATATATATACGGGTTCACATTCATCACATTGGCCATTCGGCCTTATCACACATACGCATGTTCACATCCATCACAGTGGCCATTCGGCCTTATCACACATACGCATGTTCACATTCATCACATTGGCCATTCGGCCTTATCACACATACGCATGTTCACATCCATCACATAAAATCCTAAATCAAAATATAAATTTTCATGTATTCACATCACAATTATCCAAATATACTTCACATACCACATATACTTTCACGTATACACACTGTCTTGGCTGAATCTACATCTATCATTTTCCAATATCACAATTTAGAATTCACGTATGGGTTTAATCAATAGCTTATGAGCAACTAAAACAAGTTTATCAAGGTTTACAACATAATCTTAAATTCAGCACAAGCTATTTTTCCTGAGCAATAGTCACTAAATTATTTATAACTGGAGCTACAAAACTCCAAATCACTTTTCGTTAATTTTTCCTGAATATAGACTCGTATATCTTCCATCCATAAAATTTCCAGAATTTTAGGTTTGGCCAATCAATACCAGATTTTTCTTAAAGTTTCCCCTGTTTCACTGTTTGACTAATCTGACCACTCTTCACTACGAATCAAATTTCTCATTTTACAGAATTCAAAATGTGTTGTATTTGATTTCATTTGAAACTAGACTAATTAAGGAGTCTAAGCATATAAATTTTATCTTATAACCATTTTTGTACAATTTATAATGATTTTCTAAAAACCGAACAGGGGATTTCGGAGTCATTCTGACACCGTCTCACACAACTTTAAATATCTCTTTATAGGAAATTTCTTTGCTTCCACGGTCTCTTTTATAAGAAACTAGACCAACTAAGCTTTGATTACATATTTTATTCAGCCTATAATTCCACACCAACAATTTATAGTGATTTTCTAAAGTCACATTACTGCTGCTGTCCAAGCAAATTATTACAATTTGCTCTTAAATTTCCAAGTCCAAACACTTATGAACTCACCATTTGAGTTTAAGACATATCATGGCCACATCATATCTTATTAAATCAACTCATCATGTCCTATTATGATTGAATTTACTCAACGCTTAATCACTTAAAACTTACCTCGGAAGTGGTCGACGATTAGATGTCCACGGCTATTCGTTTACTTTCTCTTTTCCCCTATCCGACTTTGATCCTCTTTGCTCTTAAGCTTAAGTAAAACAATAGATTTGCTTAAGTACTTAACTAATATTATTCACTTAACAATCACATTTGGCAATCACATATCATTTAATCTTTGATTGACCAATTTAACACATACCAAAATCCAATCATACATCTAACCTTTATCTCAATACCAAACCGAGTTATAAGATCATACATTATACTAAGCATATTATTAAACATACCTATTCAATTTAGCTAATTTCATAGCCAATTAATCACCTTACCCCACATTACTCAATGCCGAATATTAACCCAACATCACAAGCATAATCACCATGAAACTTACCTTAATACACATTTTATCCCATTGCTGAATACATATATATATATCATCAAACAAATCAACTAGTTTAGCATTCAAATTCTTCTAACCATTCCTCAATCATTTACTCAATGAACAACAATCCAAGCACATCAAAGCATAGTCGAATGTATCATTCTTCTTAAATTCAAAAATAAATGCATGGGCTAACTTCAAAATCTATTTAACAACTCAACTTTATAAACACATATTCGGCTAGGAAGAAAGATTGATAATTTAACAACCTTAGCTTAACATATAATTTGTTGTGACACATCTTTAAGCATTCTTTTATTCCATCAACTCAATAACTAAACTCATATTCGGCAATGGCCTCCAATATAGTGACCGATTCTTCTCAACTAGCACCTAGTGTACACACATGATCATTTGTTTGATTCAAGCACCTATCCACCAAAAATTCATCCAAATTAACAAGAACAACAACCACATTCTTTGTTATCTACCATGACCGAAACCCATATTCATTCACCAAATATCAAAAATTTATCATCAATTTGACATATAAGGACATAACCAAATGTTTCTTGCAACACAAACTCAAAAATTAACACATGGGTCATGTTATGAGCACCAAAACAAACTCAACTTCACAAAAATTCCAAAAGAATCACATGATATCATACCTTAATTCCCCCCATACAAGATGGCCGAATGCCTTAGGTGTGCTTTCTTCCATTTCTTGGTTAGTTTCGGCTTGAGAGAGGTAGGAGAAGAAGATGAACATTTTTTTTTCTTTTGTTTTCTTCCTTCAATTCACGGCAATGGAGGGGGGGAACATGGATGAGACAATTTTTTTTTCATCACTCCTCCCTTTGCATTATTATTTTATTACCCATACTCCTTATTTTATTTTTCCTAACATAAATCAATAACATAACATGTTTATGACATGTTTTGCCCATAACATTTTGTCCTCCTTCCTTGTCTTGGCCGGCCACTACTAAATTAAGGGGGAAATTGACATGCAAGTCCACCCTTTTATTACATGCACTAATAGATCCTATAGATTAACCTATCACATTTCAAAAGTGTCACACATAAGTCCTATTAGCTGAATTCACATGCAGTCGACTAAATCGAAGCTTAAAACTTTCACACATTCATATTCACATATTTTAGACAATAAATATCATATTCAAATAATTTGGTGACTCGGTTTAGAGGTCCCGAAATCGCTTTCCGACTAGGGTCAATTTAGGGGTGTCACAAAATCAACCCCATGTATCTTCCTTTCACTGAGCTCTATCCAATATAACGGTGTTCTACATTTTCTACCATACAAAGCTTCATACGGAGCCATTTTAATACTAGACTCATAACTGTTATTGTAAGCAAATTCAATCAAAGGTAGATACCTCTCCCAATTACCTTCAAACTCTAGTATACAACATCGGAGCATATCTTCCAATACTTGAATTACACGCTCAGATTGACCATCTGTCTGAGGATGAAATGCAGTGCTGAAATACAACTGAGTACCCAAGGCTTCTTGCAATTTGTCCTAGAAACGAGACGTAAATCGAGGATCTCTATCTGATATAATGGAGACAGGCACTCCATGTAACCTGACAATCTCAGATATGTACAGTTCAGCTAGTTTATCTAAAGAATAATCCATACGTACCGGAATAAAATGAGCTGACTTTGTCAATCAGTCTACAATCACCCAAATAGCATCTTTTTTCCTCGGAGACAAAGGTAGCCCCGATACAAAATCCATAGTGATTCTTTCCCATTTCCATTCCGGTATAGTAATTGGTTGAAGTAACCCCGAAGGTACCTGATGTTCAGCTTTAACTTGTTGACATATTAAACACCTTGATACAAACTCAGAGATATCACGTTTCATTCCCGACCACCAGTACATCTTTTTCAGATCATTATACATTTTATTACTCCCCGGATGTACAGACATAGTACTACTGTGGGCCTCGCGTAGAATCTTCTGTATGAGTTTTGAATTCTGAGGTACACATACCCTACCTCTGAATAATAAACAATCATCAGAACCAATCTGAAATTCAGAATCATTACCTGACTCACACTGTGCCCGTTTAACCTGTAACTTCTCATCATTCTTCTGAGCTTCACATATTTGCTGTAAAAATGTCAGTTTAGCTCTCAATTCAGCTAGGATTAAACCATCATCAGTCAATGATAACCGGGAATTCATAGCTCGTAAAGCAAACAGAGATTTCTGGCTCAAAGCATCAGCTACAACATTAGCCTTACCCGGATGGTAATCAATAATCAAATCATAGTCCTTTATCAGTTCAAGCCACCTGCAATGTCTCAAATTCAAATCTTTCTGTGTCATCAAATATTTCAAGCTTTTATGATCAGTATAAATATGACATTTCTCACCGTACAAGTAATGCCGCCATATCTTCAGCGCAAATACAATAGCAGCTAATTCAAGATTATGTACTGGGTAATTTCTTTCATGTGGTTTAAGTTGTCTTGAAGCATAGGCTATTACTTTACCTTCTTGCATCAAAACACAACCTAAACCATTTAATGAGGCATCACTGTAAATAACAAATTCCTTACCCGGTCTAGGCTGCACTAATACAGGTGCTTTCGTTAATTGGTCTTTCAATCGGTTGAAACTTTGTTGACATTCATCAGTCCACTCAAACTTTACATCTTTCTGCAATAATCGAGTCATTGGAGAAGCTATCATAGAGAATCCCTGTACAAATCTCTGATAATAACCAGCTAAACCCAAGAAACTTCTAACTTCAGATACATTCTTCGGTGGACTCCAATTGACAATAGTTGAGATTTTACTTGGATCTACTCTGATGCCTTCGGCAGATACAATGTGTCCAAGAAAACTCACTTCTCGAAGCCAAAATTCACATTTACTGAATTTAGCATACAACTGTTTCTCTCGTAGAATTTGTAACACAATTCTCAAATGTTCTGCATGTTCTTCTTCATCCGTGAATAAACCAAAATATCATCAATGAATACTACTACAAATCTATCTAAGTACGGTCTAAATATCCGGTTCATCAAATCCATGAATACTGCAGGTGCATTAGTTAGCCCAAACGGCATAACTAGAAACTCATAGTGCCCGTACCTGGTTCTAAAGGCTATTTTTGGCACATCTGACTCCTTTACCCGTAACTGATAATAACCTGATCGAAGATCAATCTTTGAAAACATAGTAGCACCTTTCAGCTGATCAAATAAATCATCAATCCGGGGTAACGGGTACTTATTCTTTATGGTTACTTTATTAAGCTGCCGGTAGTCGATACACAATCTCAAAGACCAATCTTTCTTTTTCACAAACAGAACCGGAGCACCCCAAGGTGAATGACTTGGTCGAACAAAACCCCTGTCAACAAGCTCTTGCAATTGTGTCTTTAACTCTTTTAATTCTATAGGAGCCATCCGGTACGGAGCTATGGAGATCGGAGTAGTTCCCGGAATCAAATCTATAGAAAATTCCACTTCTCTTTCTGGTGGCAATCCTGGTAATTCTTCTGGAAACACATCAAAAAATTCACATACCACTGGAACTGCCTGTATCTTTGACTCAGATACCTTGGTGTCGAGTACATAAGCCAAGTAAGCATCATACCCCTTTTTGACATACCTCTGTGCTGCCATTACTGAAATCATATCAGATAACTCCTCTGTCTGATCAGATTTAACCCGGAGCAACTCACCATTCTGACATTTTAACACAATATATTTTTGTTTACAAATTATTACCGCATCATGCTAGGTTAACCAATCCATACCCAATATCACGTCAAATTCATCAAATGGCAGTAACATCAAATCAGCCGGGAAACAATAACCTCTTACTATCAATGGACAATTTTTATAAATTTTATCCACTAACACAGACTGGCCTAGGGGGTTCGAGACTTTAACCACAAATTCAGTAGGTTCAACAGATAAATTTTTAACAATTGCAAGTTTAACACATATATATGAATGCGTAGAACCAGGATCAATCAATGCAGTAATATCAGTATCAAGTAAAGAAAATGTACCAGTAATAACATCGGGTGCTGAAGCATCTTCTCTGGCACGAATGGCATATGTCCTAGCAGGTGCTCGTACCTCAGGCCTACCTATAGTATCTTTTGTAGCTCCTCGACTACCACTGACATTACCGGATGGTCGAGGTGGTCTGCCCCTCGAAACTAGATTACTCGGCTTTGATATATGTTCAACTTCCTTTTCAACCCTTTCTAGACAATCTCTGAGGAAATGGTCAAAAGAACCACATCGGTAACAAGCCCCACTCTTAAATCGGCATTCACCAAAATGAGCTTTATTACAGTACTGGCATCTCGGTTTAGGAGTGCCAACACTGCCAACACTGGTCACTGATGGAGTAGAAGGCCTTGGATTAGTGCGTTGAGAACCTTGTTCTTTGCCCGAATACCCAATGGCTGAAGTAGAACGATCCTGATATTTCTTCAATTTTTTTGAAGCAGAAAACTGGGATTTTCCCATCGGTATTTTACTAAAAATTCGAGCTTCCCTCTCAGCCTGTTTCTTTTCTTTGCTCAATTCTTCTGCTTTATAAGCTCTCTCTGCCAATGTAGCAAATCTCGAATTTCAAGAATTCCGATCAGTAACTTAATGTCTTCATTCAACCCTTCTTCGAATCGTTTGCACATTTCAACTTCTGACTATACCCATTCTCGAGCATATTTACTCAATCGAACAAATTCTTTTTCATATTCAGATACTGATCTATTGCCCTGTTTTAGCTCAAGAAATTCTTTTCTTTTCTGGTCAAGGAACCTCTGGCTAATATATTTTTTTCTGAACTCGATCTGAAAGAATTCCCATGTAATTTCTTCTTTCGAAACAACTGAAGCTTTAGTATTCCACCAATGGTAAGCTGTATCTTTTAGCAGTGAGACGACACATTTCAGACATTCTTCTGGTGTACAAGATAATTCTTCCAGAACTTGAGTAGTATTTTCTAACCAGAATTCAGCCCGTTCGGAATCATCATTAACTGCTGCTCGAAATTCTTCGGCCCCATATTTTCAAATTTTATCTACTGGAGCTTTCCCTTTTCTGACAGATTCAGTACCTGTACCTTGTGGGATCTCGGGAACCGGTGAAGGAGCAGGAGGGGGAGCTTGAACTTGCTGCACTACAGGGTTAGTTCTTAAGTATTGATTAAACCATTCATTCATCATTTGAAAGAAGGCTGTTTTTGCCTCCTCCCCTCGACCCTCTGTCTCAGGCCTTCTACTGCTAGTTTCTTCTCTTTGTACTGAAGCCGGAGCATGACTCCCAGCTTCCTCAGATTGAGCTCGGTCGAATGACATTACTATAAGAAAAACACATTTTAAATGGTCAGGAGATATCACACTATCAATAATAATTTAAATGGCATGTATAGCTAATCCCGTATTTGCTACATTGGTCCTAGAACCGGCTAAACCGTAGCTCTGATACGAATAAATGTAATACCCCTACCCGTATTCATTGCTGGAATAGGGTACGAGGCATTACCGGAGTTTACGAATTAATTTTTTTTTTCAATTCAACATATTTTCATGATAGATTCATGCATTTATATAAGATAACGTCATCACACATCTATAACCAGGTTTGTTAACCATACTAATGGCTAACTTTACATTCATTTCACGTTAACATTTACTTTGTTAGCTTATACATGCCATTGATTTCCAAAATAAAGTTTCTTTATATACCGAAATCCTGAGGTTGACAGTGTGATGTGTCTCCGACCAAATCCGACCTCCGAGCTCTTAACACTACAAAACAGGGAAAAAGGAAACGGGGTAAGCACTTTGTGCTTAATAAGCTCATGTAACAAGAATTATACTTACCTAATATTTTCAATACAATATAATAAACATTCATATATCCAATCAATGCATTATTACCCTAACATGCACAAACTCAACATTCAAGTTAGTACAATAATTTCCATGTAGCAATAATATATATATACCATGATTGATGTACTCATCAATACCATGATTTTCATTCCCTTATTATTTTTCATATTTATCCCGTTGAATTTATCGGAATTTCGATGGATTTTCAGAGGTACACTTTTAGTGTACAATTCCGGGTCCGTCAATTCATATTCATGTGCGCACATTTCCATTTCAGAGAGCACACTCCCGCGAACCTCAACCTTGCAGCGGGATTACCAGTCCAGGCTAAATCCCCTGCAATATAAACTCATAGAGTATTGTCGAGATTACCAGTCCAGGCTAAATCCCCTACAACGACAATTACTCTAACGAGCTTGGATCTGAATTACCAGTCCAGGCTAAATTCAGACCCTAATTCGGATTACCCATCCGGGCTAAATCCATTTTACACATATTCTTCGGGAGGGCTATATCAGGATAGGATCACCCGTCCGGGCTAGATCCTTTTTACCGTCAATTTCTTTTCAGAGATCAATCAAATTTTCCTTTCATTCAACCGGAATTTCTTCCCATTTTATCAAATATATCAATGTTTTATCAATTTTCATACAATGAACATTCAAATCATATTCATATAAAAAAAACATGCATTTCAAGCATTTAAGAATATAATTCAAGTTACATGAACTTACCTTGATACTTGTTTGTAAACAGTAAAAAAATCTATTAATCCCGAACTTTTTCCTTTCCTCGATCTAGCTTCGTATTTGAATCTTCTGGATCTAAATAAATAAATTTAATTATCAATTTAATACATTTCATGTTCATGTGCAACATTCTCTATAATTCAACTATTATTTATAGTTCATTCAAAGCTGTCTACTTGAGTCATAGTCGCTAAATTATTTATAACTTGAGCTACGGAACTCCAAATTAAGATCTGTTAATTTTCCCTAAAACTAGACTCATATATATATTTACCATAAAATTTTAAGAATTTTTGGTTTAGCCAATCAGTACAGTTTATTCTTCAAAGTCACCCCTGTTATGTTGTCTAACAGTTCTGACCCATATTAACTAAAAATAAATTATCTATTTATACAGAATTCAAATGATGTTCTTGTTTGTTTCTATTAAAAATAGACTTATTCAGAATTCTATACATATAAATTTAAGTCCCTAATTAGTTTTATTCAATTTTTTATAATTTTTCAAAGTCAGAACAGGGGAACCCGAATTCATTCTGACCTTGTCTCACAAAATTCATTATATCTCAAAATTTACAAATCCATTGCTTACAATATTTCATCTATGAGAAACTACACTCAATAAGATTTAATTCAATATTTTGTTCTTCTTCTAATTCGTTTCCTACAATTTTTGGTGATTTTTCAAAGTTAGTCTACTGCTGCTGTCCAAACTGTTTTAGTGCAAGCTGTTTATTACCATTTTTCCCTTAAACTTTTAATAAATGATAATTTCGTCCCTACTCAATTAGCCTCTCAATTGAGATGATTTTTCTCAATTAACATTTTATTCTATCACCTTAAACTAGTTTACAACCTTTAGGAATCAGAATTTCAGCAATAGACTTTAATTCCAAAAATTTTCACAATTAGGTCCCAAAAATCAATTTCCATTGAAATTGCCTAATAAAATCATCTCATAAACAAATTAAAGCTTTAATTTCATTCTATTTCATCATAAACTTACAGCACTCAACCATGGTGACTTTCAATTTCATCCATGAAATCAAAAACTAATGAATTTAATAGTAGGACCTAGTTGTAAAGTCTTAGAAACACAAAAATTACAAGAAAAAGGCAAGGATTAACTCACTTGGTGCAAAAATTATGAAATACCAGCTTAGAGAACCCTCCTATGGCATTTTTAGCTGCTGGAATTGAAGAGAAATGAAGAGAAATATAGATATTTTCTATTTAGTCTTAGTTTTATTTAGTTAATTTTGCAATATTCCAATTTTACCCTTAATTTATCAATTTTTCTGCTCATTTCATACCCTTGCCGTCCAGCCCAAATAACTTTTGGGTCTAATTGCCTTTTATATCCTTTCTCATTAGACTAATAAGCTATTTAATCACTCTAGCAACTTTTACACCTATTACAATTCAGTCCTTTTCATTTAATTGACTACCCAAACATTAAAATTTCCTAACGAAATTTTAATACCACATTAATAACATTTAATAAATATTTATAAAATTATTTTTGACTCGGTTTTACGAGATAGAGGTCCCGATACCTTATTTTACACAATTTCTTCAATAATTTCTTTTTCTAACTAATCACTAAATTGATAAAATTTTCCTATCAATATTTTCATACGATTTTCCTATCATATAAATTTTCAAGCAAAAATATTGAAATAAATTTCTCTTTAAATCGGATCTATGGTTACGAAACCATTGTTTCGATAACCTTGAATTTAGGCCATTACAGATATCATAGGGAATGGGGGAGAGCTGAGGCCTTTGAGCAACTGGGGTCATAGGTGGAAGAGTGATCGCGTGATTCATAATAAGTAATAAATATTTATAATGAAGATCAAACCTAGACTAACTATTATCACGACAAAAAGCAAACGCACCTATCGAAAAATAGTATAGAAACGACAAGACCGTGATATCGTACCAAAGGGAACCAAAAGTACCAGTAATAACTATATTTTTATTATCTATCCTAGGAATAAAAGGATTCGTTTATTAAAATAATTATCTAAACTAATTAACTAATTTAATTAAAGCGAAGATAAAACTTGGAAAAATACTTGAAGAGAAGCAATTGATAAAGACGACACCCAAGGAGGAATCCACCTAGATTTCACTTATTATCTGACTTTGAACGAGACGGTTTATTCACTTGACTTGATCTGTGAGACTCCCTAACCTATGTTGTTATCCCTTTAGAGACTAATAACGTCTAACCCTCAGTTGAATTAATCAAAATTTCTTTCTTAATTAAAACCCCCAAGGAAGCAGTAAATCACTCTATGGACTCCCATATTAGGTTTCACCCTAATCCGGCAAAATCTCGTAACCCTATTTCTAGGCATTCGATCAGCTCCGCTTAATTATGCCAAATCTACTCTTAGGCAGGGTCTATTCCTCCTTTGCATAAGCACATCAAATCTTGAATTAATACCCGAAATATTAACTCAAGCATTAAGAACAAATCAAGTATTTATCATACAGTTCAGATAATAATAACAAGATCCATCATAGGTTTTATCCCCCTTAGGTATCTAAGGGGTGTAGTTCATAATAAAATAAGAGAACATCTCAAAAGTATAAAAATAACAAAACATGAAGAAAACTCTAAAACCCCTGACGGAATTCTGAGAGAGATCTTCAGTCTTGGAGTAGCTCCGGCTTTTGGGATGGATCGTCTGGCTTCCTTCAAGTAATTCCTGGTGTGTTGTTCTGTATTCCAGAAAAGTTCTGGAAGAGGCCTCCTCTCTGGGTCATACTTAGGGTGTTTATATAGGCTTTGGATTGGCTTTCTTCCTCCCTAAGTACCCTTTTCTGTGTAAATTACAACTCTTTGAAAAAGGGACATGCCCGTGTGCCACGGCCGTGTGATGTGATTGCCAGGTCGTGTTCGATCCGTTAAATTTCCACGGCCATGTGGGCTCAATGGCCAAGCTGTGTGAATCGTGTAAACCTTGGTCAACACCCCCGAAGGCCACGGGCGTGTGAGATGTCGGTGTGACAAGGCTTAGGCCATGTGATCTTCTCGATTTGGTCCATTTTGTCCCTTTTTAGCTCGTTTTTGGCTCCTTTTGACTCTTGGTGCTCTACCAAGTACAAAACATGAAATAACCAGATTAAGAGCACCAAAATCCAAAAATCTAGTAGTAAACATCCATAAATATGCTAAGTATTTGGGGTAAAACTATGTATAATTTGGCGTTTATCAGGTATCACTCAAAGATTAATCTAACATACTTATTGAATACTTTACCAAAAGCCGAAATCTCACCTTAACCTTACCTTGGGCGATAAGTATAACAGCCCCTTCACTAACCACGATCAACTCCTAGATCTACACCAATCATAACTATTAAAATCAGAAAAATAGGTGCCTCATATCCAACACAGGCCTTGTAACACCACTAGCCCGAATCCAACACCAGGACAGGGCTCGAGGCATTACCGAAACTTTACACTTTCAGTACACGAACTCAGGTCACAAAATTTCATTTAAATTTAAAACCTTTCAATCATGAACATCTCGTCACTTGTATAGGCCTTTGAGACCTATAACATATAGGAGAGCAATGCGGGACAAATACGGGCACGTTTGATTTACCTTGGGCTACTTAGAAAATTTTCCTTAACATAAAGGGACACACGCCCTTGTAGGTGGGCCGTGTGGACTCACACGCCCATGGGCTCATCCTGTGTCCAAAACTTGAGCATTCTGTTAAATTAACATGGCCAAGACATACGCCCATGTGTCCTACCCGTGTGCTATTTTAACTTAAAGTTTTAGGTGTAGGGGACACACAGTCATACCAAACGCCCATGGGGATGGACCGCGTGTCTCACACGGTCTAGACACACGCCTTTGTGTGTAACCATGTGGACCTTAATAGGCTATTTTCCAAGCCTTTAGTCACCCCTTTCTACCTTTTATGCTTAGAAATTTCCAAGTTTGAGAGAAAACACAAATTTACACTAGTAAATAATCTTAATAAAACTCATTGTATGGAAACCTCATATCATTGGTTTCATACATGATAGGTTATTTCCCATTTAGTGTTTATGGGTTCCCATGCTGCATTAATCCATCCGAAATTGGCTCGTTCAAGAGAGTCATTGCCAATTGATAACAACCCATCGTTTGTAAATAAAACCATGCATAAAAATCATAGGTCATAGCCTACTTAAATTAAGCCAACTTTCATGGCTATATAGAAAGAGATAAATATATTTCTACATGCCTTTATTTGGCAAATCAAATGACACATATAACAAAATACTCAAAAATCCTATACATGCCATTAACAAAGTAGAAGTGTCCTTATACCAAAGCTTGGCTAGTTGATAGTGTGTTGCTTCTCCAACTGTCTTCCACTCCTTATAAGTCCTTGAGCTCTGTAAAATAGGGAAAAATAGAGGGGCAAGCATTTACATGCTTAGTAAGCTCGAATATCCGGAAAGTAAACTTACCAAGTAATTAGCATACATCTAGGCTCAATTCATGAAGTCCTCCATTATGAAATGATTTCCTATCACATGCACTCAATCAATGAGTTAGTCACATTTTCATATATCATGTAATTTAACTAGATGAGCTCATCATTTAATATTTTATTCACATATATATATGTATCCAATGTTAATCTTGTTGAGTTTCTAGGAAATCTCGATGGAATACCCATTATCTGTCAATTCATACGAATGATCATTCCATATATGCACTCCCGCGAATCTCACATCTCATGGCAGGATTACTAGTCCAGGCTAACTCCCCCATATCATAAACTTATAAGGTGATGTCGGGATTACCAGTCCAAGCTAAATCCCTTATAGAGACAAACACCTTTAATGAGCTCAGATTTGAATTATCAGTCCAGGCTAAATTCAGACCCAAATAGGATTACCCGTCCGGGCTAAATCCTCAATGCACATATATTCTTCGGGAGGCTTGATCATTCAAGGAACACCCATCTGGGCTAGATTCCTTTTCATACTTGAGATCACGGATGGCTGAATCCTTAATGCAACACATGCAGGATCTCATTCCACATGTAAAACATGGTTTATCCATCCAATTCCCTTTTTAACCTCAACCAAGACGGTTATCAACAATTCATTATCAAAGATGCATTTCATACATTTTCATGCAATCAATAATTGTAAATATCATGCATTCATAAATCATGCAATTATACATATTAGGGGTTTACTTTAAGTTATTCGAACTTACCTGGTATTCTTTTTGGGATTATGTTTCGGTTACTCCAAAACCTTGTGTTTACCTCGATCGACCTCTGGAATTTGTTCCTCGGGGTCTATAACAACAAAATTAACTCATTATACACTACATTATGCATTTTGAGTTTAATATCTACCCCCGATCCAAATGATCATTTTGCTCTTAACCTATCACATTTTTACGATTTAGTCCCTAGGCTCGGATAATGAAATACATACACTTTCTATCTTACCCAAGCCTAGCCAAACACTTTTTCTTCTTATGGTAGCCCACATTATCCATTAATTTCTCATTTCTGCCACACATTTACATCTTTTGAAGAATGGTCCCTATAAGGGTTTCTTATGAAAATCAACTAAAAAAAGATGTTTAACACACATTAATCTTTCATATTCCTCCATAATCTATCAAAATACAAGCAACTCATGCATGGGTAAATTTTTAAACATGAACCTTAGCATGAAATTTGGGTAGAAATGGAGAGATCAAGCTACCGGGATTTCAAAAATACAAAGAACGTTAAAAACAGGGCTTGGGGGCACTTACTATTAAGTTTGAAAATGTTGAAAACCCTAGCTATGGTGTCTCTTCAATTTTCGGTAGCCATGGAGAAAAAAATGGCTGATTTTGGCTTGATTTTTCCCATTTTAATTTCTTTAAAATTTCATGCATGCAAGCCCATTTTTGTCCAAAAATTTAGAATTTGGGCAAATTGCTCTCCAAGACGTTCTAATTCATATCTATAGCAATTTCATAGATTTGCTTCTAGAAACCAAGTTTGCAATTTATTTAATTTAGTCCAAATTTCCAATTGGACATCTTATGCTCAGAATTTCTTCATGAAACTTTAACACATGCATATACTCATATTCTAGGCCTCATAATAATCATAAAATAAATATTTTGATGTCAGATTTGTGGTCCCGAAACCACTATTTTGACTAGGCCCTATTTCGAGATGTTACATTTCTCCCCCCTTAGGGACTTTTATCCTCGAAAGTCTTACCAGAAAACAAATTCGGATATTGGTTTCTCATGGTTTTTTCCGGCTCCCATGTAGCTTCTTCACCACCATGTCGATGCCATAAAACTTTTACAAGAGCCACATCTTTATTTCTCAACCGTTTAACTTTGCGAGCCAATATCTTAACCGGTTCCTCTCCATAGCTCATGTCCGGTCGAAGTTCAATCTCAGTCGACGAAATTACATGAGAGGGATCTGATCGGTATCTCCTTAACATGGATACATGGAACACGTCATGAATCATTTCCAGTTCGGGTGGCAACGACAAACGATAGGCTAACGACCCAATTTTTTCGATATTCTCGTAAGGTCCAATAAATCGCGGACTCAGTTTACCTTTCCGATGAAATCTCAATACCTTTTCCATGGAGATACTTTCAAGAATGCTTTATCTCCAACTTGAAACTCAATCTCCTTTCTTTTCAGATCAGCACAAGACTTTTTCCTATCTGATGCCGTTTTCAAACAATCCTGTATCACTTTAACTTTTTCTTCGGTTTCTTTGATCAGATCAACTCATGAATCTAATGTTCCTTGAGTTCTGTCCAGTACAATGGAGTTCGACATTTCTTACCATACAAGGCCTCATAAGGTGCCATCTTCAAACTTGTTTGGAAACTGTTATTGTAGGCAAATTCTACCAATGGCAGGTATTTTCCCAACTACCCTAAAAATCAAAGATGCAACAATGCAACATATCCTCAAGAATCTGAATCATCTGCTTATTGGCCATCGGTCTGAGGGTGAAAAGCTATGCTAAACCTCAACTTTGTACCCAAGGCTTCTTGTAACTTCTTCCAGAATCTCGAAGTGAACCTCGGGTCTCTGTCTAAAATAATCAATAGTGGTACTCCATGCAATCTTACTATCTCAGAAATGTACAAATCGGCCAATCTATTATGAGAATAATTCATCCTTACCGGAATAAAATGAGTCGACTTTGTCAATTTGTCCACTATAACCCAAATGGCATCTTTCTTTTTTGGAGTCATAAGTAGTCCTATCACAAAATCCATAGTAACTCTGTCCCACTTCCATTCGGGGACCATTACAGGCTATAACAAACCTGAAAGCAAACCTGAAGGCACTTGATGTTTAGCTTTAACTTGCTGAAAAAGCAGGCATTTCGATACAAATTCAGAAACATCTCTTTTCATACCGTTCCACCAGTATATCTTCTTTAAATCGTTGTACATCTTGGTATTTCCCGGGTGAATAGACAAACGACTGTAATGTGCTTCTTGCAAAATCTTCCGAATAAGTTCATTGTCCTTGGGTACACAAACCCTATCTCTAAACATTAAACATCCATCAAGACTAATTCAGAAATCTGACTCAACCCAGACTTACATTGAGCTATTTTTGCTTGCAATTCATTATCATTAAGCTAAGCATAAGAAATTTCTTGCAGAAATGTGGGGCTAGCCTCCAGCTCAGCCAAAATTGAACCATCATCTATAGCTCTCAAAGCATACAGGGAATTTCTACTCAAAGCATCGACGACCACATTCGCCTTTCCTAGGTGATAGTCGATAACTAGATCATAATCCTTAATTAATTCTACCCATCTCCGTTGTCTCAAATTTGATTCTTTCTGAGTCATCAAAGATTTCAAACCTTGTGGTCTGTGAATATATGACAAGTCTCGCCATACAAATAATGCCTCTAAATTTTCAAAGCAAAAACAATAGAGGCAAGCTTTAGGTTGTGGGTTGGATAATTCTTCTCATGAGGCTTCAATTGCCGCGAAGCATATGCTATCACTTTGCCATCTTGCATAAGCACACACCCCAAGTCATTTAAGGATGCATCACTGTAGACCACAAATTCTTTTCTCGGTTCAGGTAGCACTAAAACAGGAGCTTTGGTCAGTAATGTCTTTAACTTCTCAAAACTTTACTAACACTTATCCTTCCATTCAAACTTAACATCTTTCTGTAGCAACTTCATCATCAGAGTCGCTATCATAGAAAATCCTTTTACAAACCTTCGATAGTAACCTGCTAAGCCCAAAAAGCTTCTAACCTCAGTTACATTCTTAGGCGATTTTCATTCAACAATTGCAAAAACCTTACTTGGATCAACTCGGATGCCTTTACCCTAAACTATATGACCTAAAAATCCAACTTCTTGGAGCCAAAACTCACTCTTGCTAAATTTAGCATATAGTTTCTTTTATCGTAAGGTCTGTAACACAATTTTCAAGTGCTTCGCATGCTCTATCTCATCTTTAGAGTAGATCAAAATGTCTTTAATAAACACAACAACAAACTTATCCAAATATGGCCAAAAGATCCTATTCATTAGATCCATAAACACAGCAGTGCATTCTTCAGCCCAAACAGCATGACAAGAAATTCAAAATGGCCATACCTCGTTCTGAAAGCTGTTTTTTGGTACATCTGAGTCTTTAACTCGCAGCTGATAATAGCCAGACCTCAAGTCTATCTTAGAGAATACGGTGGATCTTCTCAACTAGTCAAATAAATCATCGATCCTTCGCAATGGATACTTATTCTTGATAGTCACCTTATTCATCTGCCGATAATCGATACATAACCTCATTGAACCATCTTTCTTCTTTATAAACAACACGGGGGCACCCAAGGTGAAAAACTTGGCCTAGCAAATCCTTTATCCGTCAGCTCTTGCAACTATGCTTTTAACTCCTTCAGCTCAGTAGGTGCCATTCTGTACGGGGCAATTCTTACAACTTAAGGTTAGCCGGAAAATAATGACCTTGAATCGTCAAAGGACAATTCTTACAGACTTTATCAATTAGGACTGGTTTGCCTAGTGGGTTTGATACTCTAATGATGAATTCTAGAGGTTCAACAGATATGTTCATACTAGATGCCAATCTTATGCAGATATATGAATGCATCGATCCCGGGTCAATTAAAGCAACTACACTTGTATTAAAAAGAGAGAGAGTACCCGTAATAAGAGCGGAGCAGAGGCTTCCTCTTGAGTACGTATCGCATATGTTCTTATCGGGGCTTGAACCTCTAGCTTTGCAGCGCCTTTCATCTTGACTTGACTACCACTAGCACTCCAAGGATATCTCGGAGTTCTACCTCGTGAAATGGAAGCATTTGTCTTTTGAGCTAATTCCTCATCTTTTTCAGCTCGTTCTGGGTAGTCTCTAAGAAAACGATAAAGAGAACCACATCTGAAACATGTGCCGCTTTTCATTTGGCATTCTCTGAAGTGAAATTTGTTGCAACTCTTACACTTTAGTTTTTGATCGTCTACACTCCCCACACTAGCTACCATCGGGGAGGAGGATTTTTTACCTCGTCGCTTAGAGCTTCTTGGTCTACCCCAATATCCCACTGACGAAGTGGAACGTTCATGCAGGCTCTTGACTTTCTTCATGGAGAACGAGAGTGTCTTACCACTAGACCTTTTGCTCGCAACTCGAGCGCCTCTCTTAACTTGTGTTCTTTCATTGTTAAGTTCCTCGGCCTTCTTAGCTCGAACGACCAATGCGGTGAACTCCCGTATTTCCAAGATCCCAATCAAAAACTTGATGTCCTCATTCATACCTTACTTGAAGCGTTTACACATTTTCGATTCCGTTTGGACCCATTCAGTTGTGTACTAACTTAGTGTACGAACTCTCTCTCGTATTCCGCTACAGTCCTGTTCCCTTGTTTGAGTTCCAGGAACTCCTTTCGGTTCGAGTCTAAAAATCGTTTGCTACTGTATTTCTTCCTAAACTCTGCTTGGAAGAAATCCCAAGTAATATTTTCTTTTGGCACTACCGAGGATATGGTTTTCCACCAATTGTATGCAGTATCCTTCAAAAGGGACACAAAACACTTCAAACACTCTTCGGGTGTGCATGACAAATCATCTAGCACTCGCGTAGTGTTCTCGAGCCAGAACTCAGCTCTTTCAGCGTCATCATCAACTTTCACTCTGAATTCTTCAACCCTATAATTTCTAAGCTTATCTACCGGGGTTTACCAATTCTCACTAGTGCCATACCTCGTGGCACATCCTCATCAAGTTGGTTAGGGAGTGGGGTAGTCTTGGTATATTGGGGTTATTTCTTAGATAATCCCCAAACTATTCATCGATCATATCAAAGAAGGCAGCTCAGGCCTCTTCTCGGCCTTCTGACATCAACCTTCTACTACTATTAGATACAGCTCGTTGTACGGAAGCTGGAGCATGGCTCTCAGCTCCCTCGGACTCATCTTGTGCCGGATTGGAAGACATTTACTATATTGAAAACAATTTAAACAATTAGGAGACATTACACTATCAACACTCAAACAATGGCATGTATAATGAATTTTAACAATTCTCTACGGTAGTCCTAGAACCGACTAAACTGTAGCTCTGAAACCAATAAATGTAACACCCCTAGCCCGAATCCAACATCGGGACAGGGGTCGAGGCATTAGCTGAACTTTAAACTTTCAGTACATGAACTCAAGTCACAGAATTTCAATTAAATTAAAAACCTTTCAATCATGAACATCTCGTCCCTTGTATAGGCCTTCGAGACCTATAACATATCGGAGAGCAATGTGGGACAAATACGGGCACGTTCGATTTACCTTAGGCTACTAAAACAATTTTCCTTAACATAAAGGGAAACACGTCCGTGTAGGTGGGCCGTGTGGACTCACACGCCCGTGGGCTCATCCCGTGTCCAAAACTTGAGCATTCTATTAAATTAACACATCCAAGACACACGCCCGTGTGTCCTGCCCGTGTGCTAATTTAGCTTAAAGTTTTAGGTGCAGGGGACACACGATCATACCACACGCCCATTGGGATGGACCGTGTGTCTCACACGGCCTAGACACACGCCCGTGTGTCTAACCATGGGAACCTTAATAGGCTATTTTCCAAGCCTTTAGTCACCTCATCCTACCTCTTATGCTTAGAAATTTCCAAGTTTAAGAGAAAACACAATTTTACACTTGTAAATTATCTTAATAAAACTTATTGTATGGAAACCTCATATCATTGGTTTCATACATGATAGGTTATTTCCCATTTAGTGTTTATGGGTTCCCATGCTGCATTAATCCATTCGAAATTGGGTCGCTCAAGAGACTCATTGCCAATTGATAGCAACCCATCGTTTGTAAATAAAACCATGCATAAAAATCGTAGGTCATAGCCTACTTAAATCAAGCCAACTTTCATGGCTATATACAAAGAGATAAATATATTTCTACATACCTTCATTTGGCAAATCAAATGACACATATAACAAAATACTCAAAAATCCTATACATGCCATTAACAAAGTAGAAGTGTCCTTATACAAAAGCTTGGCTAGTTGATAGTGTGTTGCTTCTCCAACTGTCTTCCAATCCTTATAAGTCCTCGAGCTCTGTAAAACATAGAAAAAGAGAGGGGTAAGCATTTACATGCTTAGTAAGCTCGAATAATCGAAAAGTAAACTTACCGAGTAATTAGCATACATCTAGGCTCAATTTATGAAATCATCCATTATGAAATGATTTCCTATCACATGCACTCAATCAATGAGTTAGTCACATTTTCATATATCATCTAATTTAACTAGATGAACTCATCATTTAATATTTCATTCACATATATATATGTATCAAATGTTAATCTCATTGAGTTTCTAGAAAATCTCAATGGAATACCCATTATCCGTCAATTCATACGAATGATCATTCCATATATGCACTCCCGGGAACCTCACATCTCATGGCAGGATTACCAGTCCAGGCTAGCTCCCCCATATCATAAACTTATAAGGTGATGTTGAGATTACCAGTCCAGGCTAAATCCTTATAGAGACAAACATCCTTAATGAGCTCAGATCTAAATTACCAGTCCAGGCTAAATTCGAACCCTAATAGGATTACCCGTCTAGGCTAAATCCTCAATGCACATATATTCTTCGGGAGGCTTGATCATTCAAGGAACACCCGTCTGGGCTAGATTCCTTTTCATACTTGAGATCACGGACTACCCGTCCGGACTGAGTCCTTACTACAACACATGTAGGATCTCATTCCACATGTAAAACATGGTTTATCCATCAAATTCCCTTTTTAACCTCAACCGAGACGGCTATCAACAATTCATTACCAAAGATGCATTTCATACATTTTCATGCCATCAATAATTGCAAATATCATGCATTCATAAATCATGCAATTATACATATTAGGGGTTTACTTTAAGCTATCCGAACTTACCCGGTATTCTTTTCGAGATTATGTTTCGGTTACTCCAAAACCTTGCGTTTACCTCGATCGACCTTCGAAATTTGTTCCTCGGGGTCTATAACAACAAAATTAACTCATTATACACTACATTATGCATTTTGAGTTTAATATCCAAATGACCATTTTGCCCCTAACCTATCACATTTTTACGATTTAGTCCCTAGGCTCGAATAAGGAAACACATACACTTTCTATCTTACCCAAGCCTAGCCAAACACTTTTCCTTCTTATGGTAGCCCACATTATCCATTAATTTCTCATTTCTACCACACATTCACATCTTTTGCAAAATGGTCCCTATAAGGGTTTCTTATGAAAATCAACTAGAAAAATATGTTTAACACGCATTAATCTTTCATATTCCTCCATAATCTGTCAAAATACAAGCAAGTCATGCATGGGTAAATTTTTAAACATGAACCCTAGTATGAAATTTGGGTAGAAATGGAGAGATCAAGCTATTGGGATTTCAAAAATACAAAGAACGTTAAAAACGGGGCTTTGGGGCACTTATTATTAAGCTTAAAAATGTTGAAAACCCTAGCTATGGTGTCTCTTCAATTTTGGGTAGCCATGGAGAAGAAAATAGCTGATTTTGGCTTGATTTTTCCCATTTTAATTCTTTAAAATAACAAATGACCAAAATGCCCTTATGCCCTTTCTTTAAAATTTCATCCATGCAAGCCCATTTTTGTCCAAAAATTTAAAATTTGGGCAAATTGCTCTCTAAGACCTTCTAATTTATAATCTATAGCAATTTCATATGAATTGCTTCTAGAAACCAAGTTTTGCAATTTATTCAATTTATTCCCTAATTTCCAATTAGACATCTTATGCTCAGAATTTCTTCATGAAACTTTAACACATGCATATACTCATATTCTAGGCCTCATAATAATCATAAAATAAATATTTTGATGTTGGATTTATGGTCCCGAAACCACTATTCCGACTAGGCCTTATTTCGGGATGTTACAAACCCCCTTACCTTACTATGGCTATTCGGCCAACCTTAGCCAATGGAAGAGGAGTACTTACCAAAACCACAACACCTAAGGAGAAATTCCGCAATGAGCTAAGATCAGAGATCCGATACTAATTCCCTACCACAGTTGATTAGAAAGAGTGAGGGACAATATTTGATATTTAGCAAAGAAACCGATTGAAATAACAACATTTACTCTAGATTTGACCGAAGTAGAAGGAGTACTGATTGCACCAAGGGTATTCGGCCAAAGAGGTTCAACCCTTTATGATTTGTATGGCAAAAGAGGGTTATTCGGCTCCAAGGAAAAAGAAAGAAAAGTTAGCAATGAGGTAGAGGAAAAATAGAATTCGACACAAGGAAGAAGAAAAAGAAAAGAAGGCAGAGAGTTTTCGGCTTTTAGAGAAAAGAGTTTCTGCTAACAGGGTGGAGGAAATTCGGCATTAGCTTCATACCCCAGCATTCGGCACCTATTATAAGCCTTATAGCTGAATTTTCCCATGCCCAATTCCCTATTCGGCTCCATCACTTCTCCCTTCTCATCTCCTCATTTTTCTCCCTGATAACCCCTTGATCCTTTCCTTAATTTTCTCTCCTGAACACTTCCCTTGGAGTCCACTTTCACGCCACTTCCATCCTTCTAGAAGGTCAAAATTAAGCTTCTAAAAACACTAAGCTAGGATTCGAACCTTGGACCTCTTTGCTAGCTATTAACGCCACCTCCCTACACTCCATGTGGCGTCACTTAGCCACTCCTCCACGAGGATTTTTGATGCTATTTTCCCTATCTTTATTTAAAAGTCCAACTACTTGCCAACCCTGATACCTTTAATAATTAAATTATAATTTCTTCTACCCCTTAATTTGAACTCAAACCTTGACCAAGACCTACCTTTGCGTAATTAGCACATAACCGAAATTATTAAGTACAAAAAGAAAAAATTCAAGATTTCAGGATTTTTAGATTTTGAGATTTTTGGGACGTTACACATGAGGCCCAAATCACATTTATATGGCCCATTAGGCCCAAATCACATTCATATGGCCATTAGGCCCAAAACACATTTACAGTCATCCTCACATACGATTTTCCATCACATAGCATCAATTATCAATTTTTGCTTATTATGGGCCCAACAGCCCATCGGGCCCATTTATCCTATGCTGGCCCGGTTGGCCTATTCACAGTCCAAATCCATGGAATCGCCCATGGGGCCCCAAATAATCTATCGGTTTCCCCCTTACGAGTGTTCGTGCACTCGCAAGACTACCGTAGCCGAACTTTCAGCTTTTGGCATTTCGGGATTTGCCGATTTACTCTGTGTGTGTGTAGTGTATGTACACACCTTCGGCTTTATATCAAGCTCTCATAGGGTAGAAGTACACATCTTATCACCTGGAGTACTAAATATTCATAATCGCCCAAACCTTGACTAGATTGATCGACTGTGATTTGCCTATGTAACCCAGAATCTGATGTAGTCCCATTTCGCATCCAGGCAGAAAGTCCCAAACGGCTGACATCTTACGTCCCTTAAACTTGGGAGCCTCTATCCCAACTTCTCTGCTAGAACCCCCTTTTCCATCAACTAATACTTAGCCAGCGGTCACACTCTTGAATGAGAGGGAGAAAGAGAAATAAATGGAGAAATCACAGGTTAACAAAAGTATTGGAAAGAATAAAGAAAAATTAGCTTTTAAGAGAGTAGAAACGAAAGAACTTAGAAATATTTAACAAAAGCCGAAGAAGATCTAATTCACTTACCAATTGCGAGATCGCTTGCCAACAAGAAATCAAACCCCCAAAGTGTATGACTTGACTTTTAAATGAAAAAGAAACAGTCAGCTAAGTTGAAGAGGAAAGAGGTTGATTCGATTAAAATAGGGAAGAAAAGATCAAGAGTTTGGTTTAAAAAAAAGAAGAGATGTTACACGACTGAAGCACACAAAAACAAAAAATGCCCTTACTTGCTCATATGACACACATATATATACTAAAAGAAAAAAAATAAATAAAAATACAAACCTACACTCCCAATCAACTTAAACTAGTTAAATTCCCTTCAATTTCTCCAATTTTTATCCTCATCATATTCACACTTAATCCTCATCCTTATCTCCTTGATTTTAGCCAAAAATTCCAATTTGAATGAAATTCAAATTGCTTCCACTGACTGGCCATCCTTCCCTGCGTTGAGTAGCAAAATTAAATCCCCTTTTTGCACATGGAATGACTCGAACTCTTATCCTCCAACTTTCCAACACGCTACTGGCCACTGCACCGCTACCTGTCTTGTGCTAACATTCGATCACAATTAACTATAAGGCTTATGTGCCTACGCCTTAGTTCTCTTAAGGAATGAAAATTTAAACTTTACCAGGCCTGAGATTCAAACCTGCAACCTCTCATATCTATAACATGCTTCTCGCCACTGCACCACAAGCGCTCTTGTGCCATATTCCATCCCTAACTATTTTTAAGGCCTATTAACCCACAGCCAGGTTATCCTAAAAATACTTGCTACCATTCAGATTCGAACCCCCAATCTCTTGGTTGCACTATGCGTCCCTTGCCACCACGGCACCTACCTTATTTGTGTCATTCTTCCTCCCAATTATTTATAAAGTCTTTCTGCCGACCTTCAGGCTATCTAAAAAACACCCACAACGTCTGCTCATGCCGCGACCTGAACGCAGCACCTCTCCTTACTCCCAACGCCATCATACAACTTGGCCAAGCGCATCATTTGTGTCAAATTTCCACTAAACACATTTATAAGGCCCAAATGCTAGTACCCCTACTACTCATGTGCGCAATAAAAATTTTCGCCAAGGCCAGGACTCGAACCCTAGACTTCCTGCTTGCTACTAATGCCTCTTGCCACTAGGCCAAGCGTTTCCTTGTGTCAGATTTTACCAGGCCTTATTAATAAGACTTCCACCTAATGCTCAGGGCCTTTTTTTGAAAAAAATGCAAAATTTTGCTAAAGCCCTGGATCGAACCCAGGACTTTTTTCCACACTACCAACCCCTCCTAAATCACTTAACAATTAAACTAAACATGCAGTTATAAAATATTTAAACACATTTCATTCATTTAAGCCACCTTCTAACCGATCCTAAACTCAAGGCCCATTACGTCTAGGCTCAAAATTCAAGGTGTTACATAGCTAGACTCTCACATACACTATTTTAGTTCTAGAATCGACTAAACTGTAGCTCTGATACCAATAAAAGCAACACCCTTCACCTATATTCAATGCAAAAATAGGGTCACGGAGCATTACTGAACTTACAACACATTTATACATACTTTTCACATACATTTAATTAATTCATACAATCATCATTCAATCTCAAGTAATTTGTCCCTAATACGAGCCTACTAGGCCCTAAACATGCTTTGGGAGTAGTTCGGGACTAAACCATAACTTAAGAAACTTTCACGAAACTTTGAAAATTTTTCTCAAAACAAGGGACACATGCTCGTGTGTCCAAGCCGCGTGTCTCACACGGCCACCAGACATGCCCGTGTCACAGGCCGTGTAGACATTCAAAATGGAAGCACATGGCCGTGTTCCAGCCCGTGTCCTACCCAGTGTAACTCTCTGACTTGGGTCACACGCCAACACACACGCCCATGTGTCCTAAAAATGGCCTTACACGCTCGTGTACCAGCCGTGTGGTAAGCTGTGCCAAACCTGTAGGGTATACTGACTTATGCCACATGGCCAAGTCACACGCCCGTTTGTAAAGCCGTTAGAGCATGCTGACTTAATTTCAAAATCAACACCAAGGGACACATGGCCATGTACTTGACCGTGTATCATACAAGACTGAGACACACGCCCGTGTCTCTGCCCATGTGGACAAAAATAGACTATTTATCAAGCTAATTTACCACCCAAATTTATAATCACCTACATCAATTCAATTACACCAATATATTGCATCAATAGGAATTTTAAAACATTCAATTCAAGCCTAATTCATGCATGATCTAAACCATTATCTCAAAACATAAATTCTCCAAATACACCATACCATTTGTGCTAAAATTACATATACAATTAAACTAGCTAAACCTTTCTCAAACATACATCATTTTGCACCAATTCATAAACACAATTCATATCTAATATCATCTATTTAACATTTACCATATCAATATTAACAAGACTCATAATATAATCTATTCACATCTCCATTCATGAGCTTTCTATAACAACCATATATACACATATATGCACATAACCAAAATCCACCAAATTAAGCCAAATCTCGTGGCTATATTTATGAACCAAACTTAAATATTTACAATGCCAATTCATATTGCCAAATTCATTAACAGACATAACCAAAATGACTCAAAATCCCTATGCATGCAATATATTTAAAATACCAAGTTCATAGGTACTGAAAGATAGGTGGATAGTGTGAGGCGATATCCGACGATCCTCAAATCCTAGCTAGCTTTGTTATCACTATAAAACATAGAAAATTAAACAATTTAAGCTGTAAAGCTTAGTAAGCTCGTATGAAATAAACTTAATACAATCACATAACATAAATCAATAATTTGAGTACATCAATATGTAACTTTCCTTAACTATCAAACCTTTCAAAAGCTCATTCACAAAACTATATACTTTCATTCTCATTTCTTTAATTCAACGCTAAAATAGTTTATACACATACCTGTATCATCTTGTACCAACCTCATATACATTCTCGTTTCTCATTTACCCATTGAAACATTCGGTATAGAAGTCAGATACTTAAGGATCTCACACGATAAATACCTATACCATGGCCTGTAACCAAATCAAGGTAACTTATCTCCGAAATACTGATATCATAGCTCGAAGCCAAATTAGCAGATATGCATGGCCCAAAGCCATATCGGTTTATCACGCACCCTAAGTGCTTTATTATAGCCCAAAGCCAACTCAAAATATCCCTAATGACATGTCACTAGCATACTAAACTATTCCTAAGGTTCAACCAAGCTTCCAACTGTCGAATCATTCCCAAACATGTTTGAAGTCACATAATCAAAATTTACGCTATATCAAAGCATATAGAATACATTTAAAATGAAACTATAACATACGAACTTACCTGGGATGCTAAAACGATGAATCGAGTCAACCGTTCTGTAACTTTATTCTTTCTCCGATCTAAGTTTGTATTTCTTCTTTCTTGATCTAAATATATTCAAAATTGACTTATTCAATCATCTATTCATTCAATTTAGTCCAAATTAAACTTTAAAACACATTTACACTTTTTTCCTACATATTTCATATTTTTTACAATTTAGTCCTTATTACACAAAATCACAAATTCATGCAAATTTCAAGACACCCATGCTTAGTCAAATTACCTTTATACCCTAGCAACCCATATATTTTTTTATTTCATATTTCAACCAAAATGTTTTAACATTTCTTAATTTAATCCCTATTTTGCATTTTCACTAAAAATCACCTAACAAAACTTGTATATCTATCAACAAGCATTTATAATCTACAAAAAAACTTCAAAATACACATGTATTCATCAATGACATCATTCAAAGTATTTAATAGTTTTGTAAAATAGTCCCTAGCTAGCTAGTACTAGTTGCAATGATCTCAAAAACATAAAAATCATTAAAAACTGAACAAAAATGGACTTACATGCTCAATAAAACAAGGCCGAAAGCTTGAAGCTTTGTTAATGCATTCCTTTGGTTAAATTTTGAAGGACGAATGATAATAGAAGATGATACAAAATTTTGTTTTATTATAAATAACCTTTAATTTCCAAATTACCTAAATAACCTTATTAATAAACCATTTCAACACCTAATAATGTGTCCATATAAGTCCACTCATGCCATTAATGGTCTAATTACAACATAAGAACCTTAACATTAAGGTTTTATAGCTATTAGACACCTTTAGCTATTAGAACTCAAGTTTTACACTTTACGCGATTTAGTCCTTTTTATCAAATTGACCATTCAAACAATAAAATTTCTTAATGAAATTTTCACACAATCACTCAATCATGCTGTAAACATTAAAATAATAATAATATAAATATTTTGACCTCAGATTTGTGGTCCCAAAATCACTATTCTGATTTGACTAAAAATGGGTTGTTACATGAAGATCTCGAGTTAGAACGCTGAGAACCTCGCTCTCTTCCAGAATATCCCATAGAGGTGGTAACACGATCATAATAATTCTTTAATTTTTATAAGTAAATGTTTATGACTTACTCATGGTTCTTTTTCCAGAAACTCGAGCCTTTTTTTCAGCTTGTCTTTTTTCTTTACTCAATTCCTCAACTTTGTGTGCTCCGTTGGCTAACACCGCAAATTCCCTTATTTCAAGAATTCCAATCAATAATTTGATATCCTTATTTAAACCCTTTTCAAAGTGTTTACACGTCTCAGCCTCGGTTAGAACCCATTCTCTGGCATACTTACTCAGTTGAACAAATTCTCGTTCATATTCAAATACTGTCATATTTCTTTGTTTAAGCTCTAGAAATTCTTTCTTTTTTTGGTTCATAAATCTCTGACTCACATACTTCTTCCTAAATTTAGCCTGGAAGAATTCCCATGTAACATTCTCTATCGGTACTACTGAAGTTGTCGTATTCCACTAATGATAAGTTGTATCTTTCAGTAGAGATACTGCACATTTCAAACACTTAACAAGTGTACAAGATAATTCATAAAAAACTCGAATAGTATTTTCTAGCTAAAACTCAGCCATTTTTTGGTTCATCATCTGCGGTAGCTTTAAATTCTTTTGACCCATGTTTTCGGATTTTATCTATCGGAGGCTTACCAATTCTAATAGGTTGAGCACCCTGTGGTACCTCGGGAACCGGTTGAGGAGCAAGTGGGGGAGGTCATTTTACAATAGGGTTCATTCTCAGGTACTGTGTAAACCATTCATTCATCAATTGAAAGAATGCCTATTTCGCCTCCTCACTTCGGCCCTCAGACACGGGCTTTTCACTACCAGGCGCAGATGCAGCTCTTTTAACTGAAGTTAAAGCATTGCTCTCAGCTTCCTCAGATTCAACTCTAGCTTAGTTGGATGACATTACTATATGAAAAACATATTTAAAATGATCAGGAGTCATCACACTATCACAATTTATATAATGACATGTATAACTAAACTCATGTTTGCTTCATCAAATTTGAAAATCGACTAAACCGTAGCTCTGATACCACTAAATGTAACACCCCTAACCCGCATTCATAGTCAAAATAGAGTTTCAGAGCATTACCAAAACAATCAGAAACATTTACAAATAACTTATGTAAATTAGTATTCATTTATCGATATCATGCATAACGTCCCTTGATTGGGCCCTCGAGGCCCAATACGAGCATTAGAATTGAATCAGCACTTAATTGGGAACTTTAAGAATTTTTCACGACTTTTCAAAATTTTTTCAAGATACAGGGCTCACACACCCGTGTGGTCCATAGGACATGCCCGTGTGACCTTGGGACACGACCGTGCTGGAGGCCGTGTTCGACCTTGTGTAACTCTCTGACTTGCACACACGACCATGCCACATGCCCGTGTGCTAGGCCGTGTGGTTAATTAATTCAATTCAAATTTAGGTGCAGGTTTCACACGGCCAATACACACGGGCATGTGTCTAGACCGTGTGTGACACACGGCTAAGACACACACCCGTGTCTCTACCTGTGTACTCAATTTTGAGCATTTTGTTTCTCAAAATTAAGGCGCAGGGGACACATGGCCTAACCACATGCCCATGTTACCAGGCAATGTGTCACACATGGTCTAGACACACGCCCGTGTGTCTGCCTATGTGGACAAAATGAAGCCATTTCTAGCTTCATTTCTCACTCAAAATTTCACCCAAGACCTACACTTGAAACCCATAAGCAATACCAGCCATTCCAAGCATTCAAATTAAACCAAATTCTTCATTCAACAAGACATATCATTCCATGCATAGGTGGTTATAAACTTACCTTAGATTAACTTAGGCAATAACAACCTTTGATAACATATACTCAACTTAACACATGTGTATATATATATATCAAAATAACCTACTTAATCATACTAAAATAAGCCATTACTAGCCATTCCAATGGCTAGGTTATAAAACATCATTATCAAGCTACCAATAGTCAAGTTCTCCTATACATGCCATTATACCAAAATGATTTTACTAAGTATACCCAAAATGACTAGTTGATAATGTGACAATTCTCTAATGATCTTCCAACCTTCGTGAGCTTTCAAGTACTATAAAATAGGGAAAATAAAATGGAGTAAGCATTACATGCTTAGTAAGTTTGTATAATAGAAACTAAACTTACCAATCTCGTTATTTAAATCTAAACATACTAAATCATATTTTGCATCCATTAGCAATATTTCCTAAACACATGCATTCAATCAAACTTGTTAGTCACCAAAAATCCTCTTAACAATCAAGTAAATATAGATGAGCTCATCATGCAATATTTATTTTCAAGTCATTATCATTTCATCTCATAATTCTCATGTCATGTCAAGAGTTTTATGTCCGTTGAATCACTAAAATTTTGATGGATACTCAAGTAGTACACTCGAGGTATACGATTCAATAATTCGTCAAGTCTTATTCGAGGGTACCCATTAGGGCACTTAATCAAGGAACACACTCTCGAGCAACATGTCGTATAATAGGATTACTAGTCCAGGCTAAATCCTTTATATAATGTAAGCTCAAAAGAGCTCAATTAGGATTACCAGTCTAGACTTGTGACAGCTCTAATTTGGCCATAGTCAGAAAGTGGTTTCGGGATCACAAAATCGAGAACCAAAAATAATCAAATGTTATATTATGTGTTTATTTCATGTGAAAGTGCATGTTTGAAAATCCCATGCTTTGATTCTGCCATTTGTGAGTGAAATTATGAAATAGGACCTATGTGAAAATTTTTGAAAATGCTATAGGCTAATATGTAGTGGCCTAATAAATAGTAGTGCAAAATAGGAGGATTTCCATGTCAAACTCCCCATTTTATGTGTAGTGGCCGGCCATGGTGTTAAGAGTAGACAACATGTGCAAAATTTTTTTATTGAAGTTATGGCATAAGTATGGCACAAATAATCTATGTTATTTTGTGTCATAAAATGTTTAGTAATAGAATAACAAAAAGGAAGAAAAGGAAGGTTTTTGTTGATTCTTGTTCATGAAAGCTGAAAATAGAAGAGAAAGGAGAGGAAAAGAGCTCTTGAATGTTCGGTCACTTGGGGAAGAAAAATCCAAGCTCAAGAGCATAGAGGGGCAAAATTTGGATAAGGGAAAAGAGAAAGTAATCGAATAGCTGTTGTAATCGTTCGGCAACATTCAAGGTAAGTTCTTAAGTGTTTAAGCTTGATTCCTTTTTATATGCCCAAGAGTTAAATTAATATGGAAAAGGGAATGTAAATTTTATTTAGTTAATGTGCCGAATATGTAATGATTTAAGGCTACAAGCCGATTATGGCTATTATGCTTAAGTTGAATTGATTTGGAAATTTGATGCACTAAATGAGTGTTACAATGAATAAACTGTGCCGTATATGTGCTGGTGGAGATATCACGATTTGTGATTATTAAATACCTAAAGGAAACCATGATGTGTATAAAATTATTATTAGTCCTTTGTGGTAGCCGAATATGGCTTGGCACTAAAGTGATTAAATGTGAACTTCGATGAGGTAAACTATTAAAAGTATGGTGCTATAAGACTATGGCTAATACGATATGTGGATTCGTTCCGTAAAGTAAATTATTAAGGTATGTGATATGTACTTATGCATGTTAAATCGATTGGAATTGAATCATGAATGTGAATTGCGAAGCATAGTTAAAAATGCCTATGACATATATGTGAGTAAGGGTAAAACCATCGTAAATTATCGATAAGGATGGGCTATGTGCGGAACCATCTTATAATTGCTAATTTGAAAGGTTGTGTGTGAATCAGTGAGCAATATGTATATATTAGATGAATCGTGACCTTTTGGTTCTACTTGAATTAAGTTGTGCGATAAAAAACTTATGTATATGACTTATAGTCGAATGGTCACTATGGGTTATGTTTGAATAGTGAAATGGATATGTGATATTTATGAATGACTTTTGAACTGAAATGTAAACGATGGTGTTCATATGGAGCTTATACCCGAATGTTGCAAATGACTACGAATGTGTATTGTTGAATGAGATGTATTAATATATGATTAAATATGCATGATATTTGATGTGTATTCGGGTTAAATCCCGTAGGCTTCGTGTTGGTATTATATTCGGGCCTTCGTGCCTAGCAGGCTTAGTGCCGGTGATGTGTATTCGGGCCTTCGTGCCTAGCAGGCTTCATGCCGGTGATGTGTATTCTGGCCTTCGTGCCTAGCAGGAGTAATGCCGGTGAAATGATATGTTATGTGAATTCGGTGTTCCTTATAAGATAAGGGTTTAGCCGAATGTTAAAGATGAAATGATAGTGTATTGTATCATGCTTATATGGCCTAATGGCAAGTATAACATGTTGGTAAAAATGCAATATGCTTTTATAATCTAATGATAAGTTTGAAATGAACGTGAGTGAAATGTTACGCATAAGTTATCAAATGCTAAGTGTGAAAATGAGATGAAAGAAAAGTGTTTGAGATGTATAATTATATACGTTCGAATGATGTTAGTACTTAATTGATATGAATATGTTATATGGAACTTGTTGGCTTGATTATTCGAGCCTTTGAGCTTAGCAAACTATAATACTGGTGAGATACTATTCAGGGCTTTGAGCCTAGCAGGCTATAATGCCGGTGAACTGATATCGGGCCTCGAGCCTAACAGGTGAAATGTCGGTGATTTGAGAAAAGTTCATGACTAATGTACCTCGTGTTAGGTTGACAAATGAATACATTCAATACGTTAAGTGGGCTAGGTACGCATTATGTACTCATATGTGAGTTTGATCTGCAATGAATCATAAGCATGCATTGTGATACATACGTGAATAAATGTTATAACTATATCTATGATCATGATACACCGAGTCAGGGTGTGAAAGTATGTGAAAGTATTCGATTTAATTATGTTATACGAATTCAGATTAAGTGTGATAAGAATGCTGAACGTGCATTATGTGTTTGTGTGTATTCGGCCAGTTGGCAATATACCTAGAATATGGCAACTTAAGAAATTGAATAATCGAAGTATAATTGCATTTATTGGTTTGCATTTCTTAAGACTTACTAAGCTTATGAAGGCTTACTCCATTGTTACATTCCTCTGTTTTATAGATTGTTGACTTCGGTTACTTGCTCGGGTTGGAGTTCACCGGAGATATTATCACACTGTCGAGCTCACGCTATTGGTGTAAGTAAATCCTAGTATTTTGAGTCTATGGCATGTATAGGGTTTTAATGTTGAGTATGTGATATTATAGTTTAGCCAAAGGTGTTGGCGAGTTATGTTTTGGGCCTCATAAGCCCATATATGGGATAGATTGCATGTGAAAAGAAAAGTTTTAAATTGATCGAAATTTTTCGGCACTGTTTTTGTGTGATTGACTGAGTTTAAGTCGGGCAACACCTCGAACCCTGTTCCGGCGAGGGATACAGGCGAGGGGTGTTACATTTAGTGGTATCAGAGCTATGGTTTAGTCAGTTCTCAGACTAACATAGCAAGTATAAGAGTCTAGATGTACATGCCATAAGTAAAGCGTGATAGTGTGATATCTCCCGGCTCTTATAAATTGTTTTGCTCAGGTAATGATGTGTTCCAACTGAGCTATTATTAATTGATCCGAAAATTCTATTGAACTGATTGTGATATATTTGTGATATGACGGAATTGAAAGGGAATGAGTACAATCGTTCACTAATGAATTGACGGAAAAGATCATGGTTGGACCATGGCAATACATGAGGCAGATGAACTAGTGTAAGACCCATCGAGGACGTGGCATCAGCTCAACTTGTACAAGCATAAGACCTATCTGGGATAGGCATCGGCACAGCCCAGTGAGTGTTAGTGTAAGACCTATCGGGAATAGTTGGACTATGGCATCAAGTAAGCGATGTACTCAAAACCGTAAGATGTTTTCTGATTTGATAAATATTGACAAGTGATTAATACTAAAAGTGGAAACTTGATAAGACATTATTGGTAATTTGAGTAAGAGAAATGAAAGTGTGAATTGTGATAAATTCACTTATGTTTTTCTAATATTCACTTGAAATAAAGTTGCGTGTATTACTGAGATAGGCGAAATTGTATCTGTAACAAATTGGAATTTTGAAATGTTTGAATCAATGTGCGTAATATTATGATGAGTGATAAAGTTATCTGTGTATACAAATATGAAAGTTCCATTCGAGGCTTAACGACCCCACCCCCTTATCGGTGTTATTATTATAAGATTTCATTGTAGTATGATCGGAATAAATTCAAGGATAAATTCATACGATGTTATTCTTCTGTTTCTATTGAATGGTATTCCATCTTATAAAAGTATATGAGATGTGATAGTTCAAAATGAGTTCAGAGTAACAGTTATTTGATTTTGGATATCTGGACATATAAGATTTCTGTTAATGTTATTATTGTTTTGATATGGAATAAGTATACAGATGGATTAATGGTTATGTAAAGGATCTTCATATGAACTCTGATTGTGAAATGTTTGTTTATCTGGGTTGTAATAGATTATACAAGTATATGGAATAAAAGAAATCAGTGGTATTATAGAAGTGGTTGTGAGATAGAATTTCTATCCAAATTGAATAAAAAATTTTATTATTTTCTAAGAGAGAAATCTTATTCGATTATGATTTATCATCTGACGAGAAAAGATCGGTAAGATGGGGTTTGCATGTGCAAGGTTTTATTTGATGAAGTAACTAAAGTATCTATGATATGATCTGTTGGTGTAGACCAAAGTTCCGGATTTTTTTGGTAAAAAGAGATACATGTGAAGAATGGAAAATTGTGATTCCGAGAATTTTGCTAAAATGTTTTTAGAGTGGGAACTATTTCTTCCGGTAAGATTTTCGAGGACAAAAATTCCTAAGGGGGGAGAGTTGTGACAGCCTTAATTTGGCCCTAGTCAGAAAGTGGTTTCGGGATCACAAAACCGAGTCCCAAAAATAATCAAATGTTATATTATGTGTTTATTTCATGTGAAAGTGCATGTCTGAAAATCCCATGCTTTGATTCTGCCATTTGTAAGTGAAATTATGAAATAGGACCTATGTGAAAATTTTTGAAAATGCTATAGGCTAATATGTAGTGGCCTAATAAATAGTAGTGCAAAATAGGAGGATTTGAATGTCAAACTCCCCATTTTATGTCTAGTGGCCGGCCATGGTGTTAATGGTAGAGAACATGTGAAAAAATTTTTTATTGAAGTTATGGCATAAGTGTGGCACAAATAATATATGTTATTTTGTGTCATAAAATGTTTAGTAATAGAATAACAAAAAGGAAGAAAAGGAAGGTTTTTGTTCATTCTTATTCATGAAAGCTGAAAATAGAAGAGAATGGAGAGGAAAAGAGCTCTTGAATGTTCGGTCACTTGGGGAAGAAAAATCCAAGCTCAAGAGCATAGAGGGGCAAAATTTGGATAAGGGAAAAGAGAAAGTAAACGAATAGCCATTGTAATCATTCGGCAACATTCAAGGTAAGTTCTTAAGTGTTTAAGCTTGATTCCTTTTTATATGCCCAAGAGTTAAATTAATATGGAAAAGGGAATGTAAATTTTATTTAGTTAATGTGCCGAATATGTAATGATTTAAGGCTATAAGCCGATTATGGCTATTATGCTTAAGTTGAAATTGATTTGGAAATTTGATACACTAATGAGTGTTACATTGCATAAACTGTGCCGTATATGTGCTGGTGCAGATATCACGATTTTTTATTATTAAATACCTAAAGGAAACCATAATGTGTATAAAATTATTATTATTAGTCCTTTGTGGTAGCCGAATATGGCTTGGCACTAAAGTGATTAAATGTGAACTCCGATGAGGTAAACTATTAAAAGTGTGGTGCTATAAGACTATGGGCTAATACGATATGTGGATTCATTCTGTAAAGTAAATTATTAAGGTATGTGATATGTACTTATGCATGTTAAATCGATTGGAATTGAATCATGAATGTGAATTGCGAAGCATAGTTAAAAATGCCTATGACATATATGTTAGTAAGGGTAAAACCATCGTAAATTATGGATAAGGATGGGCTATGTGCGGAGCCATCTTATAATTGCTAATTTGAAAGGTTTTGTGTGAATCAGTGAGCAATATGTATATATTAGATGAATCGTGACCTTTTGGTTCTACTTGAATTAAGTTGTGCGATAAATAATTTATGTATATGACTTATAGTCGAATGGTCACTATGGGTTAAGTTTGAATGGTGAAATGGATATGTGATATTTATGAATGACTTTTGAACCGAAATGTAAACAATGGTGTTCATATGGAGCTTATACCCGAATGTTGCAAATGACTACGAATGTGATATGTTGAATGAGATGTATTAATATATGATCAAATATGCATGATATTTGATGTGTATTTGGCTTAAATCCCGCAGGCTTCGTGCTGGTATTATATTCGGGATAAATCTCGCAGGCCTAGTGCTGGTATTATATTCGGGCCTTCGTGCCTAGCAGGCTTAGTGCTGGTGATGTGTATTCGGGCCTTCGTGCCTAACAGGCTTAGTGCCGGTGATGTGTATTCGGGCCTTCGTGCCTAGTAGGCTTCGTGCCGGTGATGTGTATTTAGGCCTTCCTGCCTAGCAGGCTTCGTGCCGGTGATGTGTATTCGGACCTTCGTGCCTAGCAGGCGTAATGCCGGTGAAATGATATGTTATGTGAATTCGGTGTTCCTTGTGAGATAAGGGTTTAGCCGAATGTTAAAGATGAAATGATAGTGTATTGTATCATGGTTATATGGCCTAACGGCAAGTATAACATATTGGTAAAAATGCAATATGCTTTTATAATCGAATGATAAGTTTGAAATGAACGTGAGTGAAATGTTATGCATAAGCTATCAAATGCTAAGTGTGAAAATAAGATGAAAGAAATGTGTTTGAGATGTATAATTATATACGTTTGAATGATGTTAGTACTTAATTGATATGAATATGTTATATGGAACTTGTTGACTTGATTATTCGGGCCTTTGAGCTTAGCAAACTATAATACCGGTGAGATACTATTCGGGCCTTCGAGCCTAGCAGGCTATAATGCCAGTGAACTGATATCGGGCCTCGAGCCTAACAGGCGAAATGCTGGTGATTTGAGAAAAGTCCATGACAAAGGTACCTCGTGTTAGGTTGACAAATGAATACATTCAGTACGTTAAGTGGGCCAGGTACGCATTATATACTCATATGTGAGTTTGATCTGCAATGAATCATAAGCGTGCATTGTGATACATACGTGAATAAATGTTATAACTATATCTATGATCATGATACACCGGGTCAGGGTGTGAAAATATGTGAAAGTATTCGATTTAATTATGTTATACAAATTCAGATTAAGTGTGATAAGAATGCTGAACGTGCATTATGTGTTTGTGTATATTCGACCAGATGGCAATATATCTAGAATATGGCCACTTAAGAAATTGAATAATCAAAGTATAATTGCGTTTATTTGTTTGCATTGCTTAAGACTTACTAAGCTTATGAAAGCTTATTCCGTTGTTACATTCCTCTGTTTTATAGATTGTTGACTTCGGTTACCTGCTCGGGTTGGAGTTCACCGGAGATATTATCACACTATCGAGCTCACGCTATTGGTGTAAGTAAATCCTAGTATTTCGAGTCTATGGCATGTATAGGGTTTTAATGTTGAGTATGTGATATTATAATTTAGCCAAAGGTGTTGGCTAGTGATGTTTGGGGCCTCATAAGCCCATATATAGGACAGATTGCATGTGAAAAGAAAAGTTTTAAATTGATTGAAATTTTTCAGCACTATTTTTGTGTGATTGACTGAGTTTAAGTCAGGCAACACCTCGAACCCTGTTCCGGCGAGGGATACGGGCGAGGGGTGTTACAAGACTAAACCCTAATCGTAACGTATAGGTATTATAACAGGATTACTCATCCGGGCTAAATCCTTTCTTTAACAAGGTAATGGGATTACTCGTCTGAGCTAAGTCCTGTCCACAACAAATGCAGGACTCTATTTATTTCAAGAAAGTTCATATATTCATCGATACTTAATATTCAACCGGGACTTAACCCTTTTTCCTCATTTCAAACATGAATTGAATTTCTCGTGATAGCAATTCAAGTAATGTACATCAATATAAATCACATTCCATACAACACAACATTCAATTAAACATATTTACATGCCGGCTTAAGTTACACGAACTTACTTCGACACTTGCTCGCGTTAGAAATCTATTAATCCGAAACCTTTTCTTTTCCCCTATCTAACCTTGAATTAGTGTTGTCTAGATCTATATAAATGAATTTAACCATCAATTTCAAACATTTCATATTTAAATGGACTCAATTTAAATCCTAGGTAAAATTACCATTTTGTCCCTACCTTTTCCATAAATTTTGATTTGTCCCTAGGCCTTGAAAATGAAACTTGTGCAAATTACTCCCTATTTCAAGCATAACCAAAGCCCTATTACAAAATTTACAGTACATGTACTTATAAAAATTTAGAATTTTTCATTAAATTTTACAACTTTACTTTTAGTCCCTAAATCATGTTTTCATCAAAAATCACTTCGTAAAAGTTATTTATCTATCAGCAACCTTTCATTTTCTACCATAAATTTCTAATTTTCAGAATATACATCATTGACCCATTTTCCAAACTTTGATAACTCTTCAAATTAATCCCTCAAATAGAGAGATCAAGTTATCCCGGTTTCAAATATATCAAAATTACTCAAAACGGGACAAGGAAACTACCCAATTAGGCCTTGAAAGTTTCTTTTCTCTCACCTAGGGTTTCCATGTGTGTTAGGTTGAAGATGATATATTTTCTTTTCATCTTTTAAGTAATTAAGTATTTTGCTATTTTCAATTTAGTCCTTGCCCTTTTTCTATATTTCTATGGATGAGTCACCAAGAAAAATCTACATACTGTTAATGGTCTAATTACCGTATAAGGACCTCTAGTTTTGACTTTCATAAATATTTGATCCTTATAGCTACTAGAATTCAACTTTCACATTTTATGCGATTTAGTCTTTGTAATTAAACATTTAATCGATAAAATTTTCCTATCAACATTTTCACACGACATGCCTATTATAATACAAACCATATAATGAAATAAAAAAAAACTTATTTTTTAATCGAATTTGTGGTCTCGAAACCGCTGTTCCAACTTAACTGAAAAATGGGATGTCACAGTGGATTAATTTGAAAAGTTATCAAAGTATCAAAATTTTTCCGAGGATGAATATGCTGAAAATTTGAAATTTATGGTAGAAAATGAAAGGTTGTTGATAGATAAACAACTTTTGTAAAGTAAATTTTGATGTAATTATGATTTAGAGACTAAATTATAAAGATGTAAAAGTTATGGAAAAATTTTAAATTTTGTGAAATACAAGTGCTGTAAATGTTATATAAAAAATTTGGTTAGGCTTGGAATAAGGATTAAATTTCATGAATTTCATTTTCTGAGCCTAGGGACGAAATTGTCATTTATGAAATGTATAGGGGCAAAATGGTAATTTTTCCTAGGATGTAAATTGAACCTAATTGAATATGAAATATAATGAATTGATGATTAAATTCATTTATATAGATCTGGAAAGACTAAATACAGAATTGGATCGAGGAAAACAAAAAGTAACAAATTAGTAGACTTTTATACACGAACAAGTGTCGAGGTAAGTTTGTGTAACTTAATTATGCATATTAATATGCTTGAAATTAATGATGTTTTTGGGTGGATTATATAATTTTTTAATGTATGAAATTAATCATATGCTCGATATTACTTGATAAATGATCAGTTCTGTTGAATAATGAATTTCGATGGATACATAATTTCCCATATTGTAGTGATACTGCATATGTTTCGGACAGAATATAGCTCAGACAACAATCCTATTATAGCTGCCTTGAGCATCCTATTATATAGTTCCTGTAGTGATTTTACATGTGTTGCACACTACTGTAGCTCTTTTTGAGCGTCCTGTTACATGATTTGATCGGTTATGATCCAGCATATATTGCAGACACAAACGTAGCTCTATGTGACTGTTCTAATATAGGCTCTTATGAGCTTCCTGACAAGGCTCGCTTGAACTATCTGTTACCTTATCTGGTGCTCCCTGATAATAACTCTTCAGAGTTACCTGTAAAGCTCTATGAGCTCCCTGATTAAAACTCTTATGAGTTTCCTGTTTAGCCTGGATAAGCATCCTGTTACATGCCTGATCTGAGCATCTTGATATATGTGGCTCGAGAATATGCTCCTTGATTATGTGCCCTAATAGGTACCCTGGAACATGAATTGATGGATCACTGAGTTGTATACCTCGCGTATGCTACCTGAGTATCCATCGATATTTCAATAATTCAACGGATAAAACTCCTGACATGACAAATTATGATATCCACGAAATTATGTCTCAAATACTTCTGAAATAGCTGAAAATTTGTAACATGATGAGCTCATCCATGTTTATTTGATGTACATTTGAATTATGTGACTAACTTGCTTAATTGAGTGTATGTGATTAGGCAAATTACCAATTTGTTAGGAAGCATGTTATTATTATGCTTATTGTAACAACCCGATTTTGGGCTTAGTTGGAACAGTGATTTTGAGACCACAAATTTAAAGTCAAGAAAGTTATTTTATTAATTTTTTGGGGTTATAGCATGATTATAAGGGTGTATGAAAATTTTGGTGAAGTAATTTTAGCGTTTGAGGGCTTAATTTTGAAAAATGACTAAATAGCATAAAGTATAAAAGTCCTATTTTAATATCTAAAGGTGCCAAATAGCTAGAGAACCTAAATTGGGGGTCTTTAAAAGACAATTAGACCCTAAGATAGTGGATGGCCGACCATAGGAGACAATTTGGTCAAAAAGTCCAAGTTTGGTGGGTTTGGTGGCTAAATTGACTAAAATAGAAATAAAATAAGAAAGAGATGTTATCACATTCTCATCTTCTTCACTACCACCGATTTTTTAGCCATTTTTAATGGTTTTGAGCTTCAAAACTTTCAACAACTTGTTCCTCTTGCAAGTAAGTGATTTACATACTTTTTGTTGATGATTTTTACGTTTTTGGACCTCTTAAAGCATAAGCTTTCTATTAAGGGGACTATTTTGCAATGGTTGATAGTTTAGGGTTTTTTCATGGAAGCATATATGTAGTTTTCTGAAATTTTATGGAAGAATATGAGTATTAGATGTGTAATAAACAACTTTTGTGAAGGGATTTCTCATGAAAACCCTAATAGGGACTATTTTGCATAAGTTGAAATTTTTATGATAAATGTGTGTGATAGTGGGTTCAGCTAGGCTTTTGATATGAGGGAAGTTGATAAAAATAATTTTCAAACCTAGGGGTAAAATGGTCATTTTGCAAAAGTCTAGGGGCAAAATGGTTATGTTACCCAAGTCTAGATTATTGAGTGCCTTGATCGATAAAGTGATTAAATTTGTGAATTTTTTTTATTATAGATCAAGAAATTTAAACTCTGAACTTAGTCCGGGGGAAGGCCAAGCAAATTGATTAGACTGACTAGACACCATATTTTGTAACCGAGGTAAGTTGTATGCAAATAATACAACTACATTCTCATTATATGTGATGAGTTAATTTAGCATGACTTACTTGGCTTTGGAAATGAGAATGTATGATAATAATTTAGATAGTGGAATTCTCGTTTGAACCATAAGAAATAAATCAGATATCCATGCCATGATGTATGGGTTATTGTGAGCTAGTGCAAGACATGTCTGGGACATGCATCGGCTACATTACGAGAGCCAGTGTAAGACCATGTCTGGGACATGGCATCGACATTGAAACGAGAGCTAGTCTAAGACATGTCTAGGACATGCATTTTCCTCGAGATGTAAGCTAGTGTAAGACAGGTCTGGGACATGCATCGATTACTAGTTGAGCTAGTGTATGACCATGTCCGAGACATGGCATTGACATCCTACCCCATGTTGAGGCTCATTGAATATCTGGTAGTGTTCCGAATGGTTCAACGGTGAGAGTTATAGTTTAAAATTAAGAGAAAAGTATAACCGTGTTGTGAGTGATAAAGATACCTATTCAGTCTGTGTGAGACGCGAGTTCAATATATATTATATGATGAGTATTGGATTGTGATGAGTAAGTTTTGTTTATTCCTAGTTATATCAATAGCATGTTGATGAATGGTATAGTTGTTGCTATGTGTTTGCATACTTCTTACTAAGCTTTATGCTTACTCCCTCTTTTCTCCATTTTCTTATAGTGTTGCCTAAATAGCTCAAGGATCAACAGACTTCAGAGGCCACGATCACACTATCATTCAAAGCCCTCAGTATAGTTAGATTTCTTATTTTTGTGTATGGCATATATAGGGCTAGAATTGAATGTTTTGTGTCATTGAGAAATAGCCAAATGTGTTGGCTTGGGATAAATACATTTATTTTGTATAAGGCCATGGATAATGGTCAATGATTATTTTGATATTTATATAGAAGATATTATTTTCATGGATGAGTAAAACGCACAAATAAAATGTTGTCCATCGTGGTTAGTTTGGCTATGTGATGTGCTCTTCTTTTGGTATAGATTGATTTTATTTAGGTTATGTAAATAAGGGTGGCAAAGAGGCTTGGTAAATAGCCTTATTTTGTCCACACGGGTAGGCACACGGGCGTGTGTCTAGGCTGTGTGTGACATACGGTCTGCCACATGGGCTTGTGATCCGACTGTGTGTCCCCTGGACGTAAAATTTGCAAGTCAATTTTCATGGTAGTAAACACATGGGTAGAGACATGGCCGTGTGTTTCAGCCGTGTGAAAAGTACGGCCTAGCATACGGGCGTGTGCCTTGGCCATGTGTAATATCCTGAATTAGGGCTTAATCGAAATAGTGGTTTCGTGACCACAAATCCAAGATAGAAATAATATATTACAATGATTTTGATGTTTATGATATGATTGAATGATTGTGTGAAAATTTCGTGATGAAATTCTATGCCTAAAGTGCTTAAATTGAAAGTAGGGACTAAATCGAATAAGTTGCAAAACTTGCATTCTAGAAGTTTTTAGTATGAAATTGTTTTGGAATATTAACGAGGAGGTCTTAAATAGCAATTTGACCAATTTTAAGTTCATGGACAAAATTAGGACATGGAAGGAATTTTTGGAAAGTTTAGTAGTAAGGGTATTTTGGTCATTTAGTTATTAAAATGAATTAAAAATAAAATTAAAAGCCATTTTTTGTCCATATTCTTCATTAGGCCGAAAATTCAAGGGTTCTCCATAGCTAGGGTTTGTTTCAAGCTTCCAAGCTCCATAGTAAGTGATTCCAAGCCCCGTTTTTAATGTTCTTTACGTTTCTGGAATCCCGGTAGCTCGATTAAGCTTATGTTAGCAATAATTCAACCTAGGGTTTATATTTGGAAATATACCCATAGGTGAAATTTGTGTATTTTGATGTTTTATGATAGAATATGGGGTTTTAAATTATGTTAGACAACTTGTGCTACTCGGTTTTTAGTGAAAACGAGTAAAAGGGCTTAATCGGTAAAAATACCTAATAGTTACAAGTATATGTTAGAGAGAGAATTTGATGTTGCCATAGAAGGGAAAAGTGATCAGCATGTTATAAAACATAAGAATAAGGAATAAATTTTAATTCCCGAGCATAGGGGAAAAAGTGTAATTATGCAAAAGTTTAGGGGCAAAAGTGTAATTTTTTAAAAGTTCGTATTAAATGCTGTTTTGATAAATGTATGTATTAAATAAGATTAATTTGGTATTATAGATCAAGAAAAACGAGATTCAAGTCGTGATCGAGGAAAAGAAAAGATTGTGGACTAAATTGCAAAATCTTTATATTTTGGTACCAAGGTAAGTTCATGTGTAAATAATGTAGCATAAATGTTATTTTTAAGTTATTAATGTTAATTATATGATATGCTGATTTTTAATCGTGAAATATTATGCTTTGTGGTTAATGTTGAGTAATATGCAAATTATGTTTACTACTCGATAAATATGAATTGCTACTGAGTATCGGTTCCGATATTCCATAGAAGACGGCAAATGTGAGATCGAGGGAAAAAGCCCGTTTGAACCCTAGGAATAGATTAGGATACAAGTGACATGTCAATAGGATGGTTGAGCATCCGAACTCGTTGAGTTGAGTCCGAGTTCACTTATGGATGCAAATGTCTGAACTCGTTGAGTTGAGTCCGAGTTCGTGAAATGTAACTAGGCATCCGAACTCGTTGAGTTGAGTCCGAGTTCATTTATGGATGCGAACGCCCGAGCTCGTTGAGTTGAGTCCGAGTTCACTTATGGGCGGGTTACATGGTAGCTTGATTACATATGAGGCACTTATGTGCAAATTATCCGTGTATCCGAGTTGTATTCCGATGTGTTCAACAGGTGAAATTTCTAGTGAAATGGAAGAAGACTTAAGATGCAAGGGACGTTTTGGTAAGTGTTGTGAAATGGACACTTTGGATAGGTATGTTCTTAACCCTCGGGTTGAAAATAGATACAACAATGATAAGGTGGTAAGATGAGGAATGATGTTTAGAAATGTGATATATGTTTTGGTGATACCATGCTAAAGTTGTTGGGTATATTTGTATTGTTATGTTACTTGTTATTTACATATGAACTTACTAAGCATTTATGCTTACTCCCTCCTTTTTATTTACTGTAGTTTTGAACAAGCCAGCTCGGGAATCGAGACGGGTCGAAGGTTCGATCACACTATCCAAAGGACTTTATCTTGGTAAATGGCTAGTACAACTACTTAAGTATGGCATGTATAGCAATATACTTATTTTGTGTAAATAATTTTATGATATGGCCATGTTTGGTTGAGAAAATGTTTGATATTGATAAGCCATGGTGATGGCTAATTTAGATCATGTTTGATATTATGGAAGTTTAATAGGTTATCTAGTTCATAAAAATTCATGGAAAGATGAAACTTGCCTTAAAACAGAATATTGCTGCAGCAATGACATGAATTTGAAAAATCACTAAAAATAGTATAAATGGAACTAAATAATGAGTAAGTTATGAAATTGAAGCTTAATGAGTCTATTTTCATGTGGATTGAACAAAAAAGGCATATAAATTATATTTTATGAGATATTTAAACTTTTGTGAAACTGGGCCAGAGTGATTTCTGGATCCCCTGTTCTGACTTTAAAAATTCATAATAAATTTTACAAAAATAATTAGAAGTTTTTATTTATATGTAAAGGTTTTTTATTGAGTCTAGTTTTAAGATAAACAAACCTCATAGTCATTTAATTTCTGTATAGAGAAATATCTGATTCGTAATACACAGAGGTCAGAGCAGTCAAACCCTGAAACAGGGGAGACTTTAATTAATAAAATGTACTAATTGGACCAATAAAAAATTCTAGAAAAAAAATTAGTAAATAGATATATGAGTCTAGATTCATGGAAAATTTACGGATCTTGCTTTCGAGTTTTGTAACTCGAGATATGATTTTTCTTGTAACTCTGACGCGAGTAGCTAGAAAGCTGTGAATGTAAAAACAAATGATTTGAAGTTCTTAAATTGATAAATTATGTTCAGTAACCCCTCAAGATCGACTCCGGTGATGGTCTCGGGTGTGGGGGCGTTACATTTAGTGGTATCAGAGCAGGTTTATCGGTTCTCGGACTACGTGTTGTATGTACAGATTTTGCTATACATGCCATATGTATGAATTGTGATAGTGTGACGACTTCTGACATTTTTAAATGATTTTTACATAGTAAATGGATCCCGATCCAACTGTGGCAGATGAAGTAGAGAGTAATGCGCCAGCTCCGGCTAAAGGGGCAGCGCCGACTAAAAACCCATCCCCTACTGTTGGTCAGGAAGGAGGAGAAAGGGATCGGAAAGCCTTTCTCCAAATGATGAGTGCATGGTACACTAAGTTCGTTCGTACGAACCCAAATGTACGACCTCCCCCACCTCCCCCAATTCCTCAACCTATGCCTCCAATGCCTCAAGGAGTGGATATGATAAAATTTCACAGAACCCCCGTTGATAGAATTCGTAAACAAGGGGCTGAAGAATTTAGAGCAAATATTGATGATGATGCAGAGAAAGCAGAGTTCTGGCTTGAAAATTCTATTAGGGTATTTGATGAATTATCTTGTACACCTGAAGAATGTTTGAAATGTGCTACATCTTTGTTGAGAGATTCAGCCTATATTTGGTGGAAGACTTTGATTTTGGTGGTACCGAACGAGAGGGTAACCTGGGAATTCTTTCAAGAAGAGTTTCGGAAGAAATATATTAGTGAAAGATTTATTGATCAGAAATGTAAAGAGTTTCTTAAGCTGAAGCAATGTAATATGACAGTCTCAGAATATGAAAGAGAGTTTGTTCGATTGACTAAGTCTGCCAGGGAATATGTTCCTACAGAAGCCAAGATGTGCCGACGATTTGAAGACGGGCTCAACGAAGACATTAAGGTATTTGTCGGGATCCTTGAACTGAAAGAAATGGTAGTACTGGTTGATCGAGCTTGCAAGGCTGAAGAATTACTGAAGGAAAAGAAAAAGGTAGAATCTGAAACACGAAATTGGAAGAAAAGAAAAATGAGTAATGCACCTTCACAGCAACCCAAAAAGTCAAGAAATATGAATCCTCGTTCCCAAGTTTCAGCTGGGCAATCATATGGAAATTTTAAGAAGCAGAATGTGGGTCCTAAATCTCAAAATACTTCTGCAGCCAGTGTAGGGAACTCGAGATTTGTTAAACCCGAGTGCCAGTGGTGTGGTAGAAATTATTTTGGTCCGTGCAAAGCAAATGAATGTTTTTGATGTGGTTCTCTGGATCATTTTATTAGGGACTGCCCAGACAGAGCTGAGAAAGAAAAATTTCAGAGTGTAAAAGCTAGTGGTGCAAACTCGAGGGGAAGGTATCCGAGAAAAGCTGGAAGTGAAACAAGCAGTAAGAATGTAGCCAGAGATGCAGCAGTTAGATCTGATACAATTTCTCTTTATGATATTAATGTTATTGCTTTGATTGATCCTGGTTCTACTCATTCATATGTATGCTTGAAACTGGTGTCTAGTATGAATATACCTATTGAGAACACAGAATTTATGATTAGAGTGTCGAATCCACTAGGCAAATGCGTGATAGTTGATAAAGTAAGTAAGAAATGCCCTTTAATGATTCGGGGTCATTACTTTCCGGCCGACTTGATGTTGTTGCCGTTTGATGAGTTTGATGTTATTTTGGGTATGGATTGGTTGACATTGCATGATGCTATAATAAATTGCAAAGAAAAGGTTATAGAATTAAAGTGTGAAAGTGGTGAAATTCTGCGGGTTGAGCCAGACAAATCAGAGGCATTATCTAGTATGATTTCTTTGATGTCGGCTCAGAGATATTTGAGAAAGAGTTATGAAGCTTATTTGGCGTATGTAATTAATACAAAAGAAGTTGAAAAGAAAGTTGAATCAGTGCCGGTTGTGTGTGAATTTGCGGACGTATTTCCAGAAGAATTACCGGGTTTGCCTCCAATCAGGGAAGTAGAATTTGGTATAGATTTGATATCGGGAACAACTCCGATCTCGATTGCTCCATATAGAATGGCACCAACAGAGTTGAAAGAATTAAAGTCGCAGTTGCAAGAGTTGACTGATAAAGGCTTTGTGAGATCTATTTTTTCATCTTGGGGTGCTCCCGTGTGTTATTTGTGAAAAAGAAGGATGGTTCTATGAGATTATGTGTTGATTATCGACAGTTAAACAAGGTGACAATCAAAAACAAGTATCTGTTGCCGAGAATTGATGATTTGTTTGATCAGCTAAAAGGAGCGACATGGTTTTCAAAGATTGACTTGAGATCTGGGTATTATCAGCTGCGAGTAAAAGAGTCAGATGTGCCTAAAACTGCTTTTAGAACAAGGTACGGTCATTATGAATTTTTAGTTATGCCGTTCGGGTTGACAAATGCTCCTGCTGTGTTTATGGACTTAATGAATCGCATATTTCGGCCATACCTGGACAGATTTGTTGTGGTGTTTATAGATGATATTTTAATTTATTCAAAAGATGAGACAGAGCATGCTGAGCATTTGAGGATAGTTTTGCAAACTTTGAGAGATAAGCAGCTGTATGCTAAGTTTAGTAAAAGTGAATTTTGGCTCCAGGAAGTTGGATTTTTGGGTCATATTGTTTCAGGTGATGGTATACGGGTTGATCCTAGTAAAATTTCAGCCATTGTTGATTGGAAACCACCGAAAAATGTAACTGAAGTTAGGAGTTTCTTAGGGTTAGCTGGGTATTATCGGCGGTTTGTAAATGGATTTTCTATAATTGCTGCTCCTATGACTAGACTACTCCGAAAGGATGTTAAATTTGAATGGACAAAAGAATGTCAACAGAGTTTCGAAGAATTGAAAAAGTTATTAACTGAAGCACCAGTGTTGATACAACCCGAATCAGGTAAAGAATTTGCGGTGTATAGTGATGCTTCTCTAAATGGTTTGGGGTGTGTACTCATGCAAGAAGGAAAAATGGTGGCTTATGCTTCGAGATAGTTAAAACCTCATGAGAAGAATTATCCTACTCACGATTTGGAATTGGCTGCGGTGGTATTTGCTTTGAAGATTTGGCAACATTATTTGTATGGTGAAAAGTGCCGAGTATATACCAATCACAAAAGTCTTAAATACTTGATGTCATAAAAAGACTTCAATTTGAGACAGCGAAGATGGTTGGAGTTATTGAAAGATTACGAGCTTGTTATCGATTATCATCCAGGAAAAGCGAATGTGGTTGCCGATGCTTTAAGCAAAAAGTTGTTGTTTGCTTTGAGAGTTATGAACACTTAGTTGAAAATGTCAGATGACGGTTCGATTCTAGCAGAGTTAAGAGCAAGACCGTGTTTTTACAAGAGATTTCTGAAGCTCAAAAAAATGATCAAGATTTGCTAGCCAAAAGAAAACAGTGTGAAGCTGATACGGGATCAAATTTCAGAATCGGTTCTGATGGTTGTTTGATGTTTAAAAATCGGATTTGTGTACCGAAAAATGATGAGTTGATTCAAAAGATTTTGCATGAAGCACATAATAGCTGTTTAGCGGTTCATCCGGGCAGTACGAAGGTGTATAATGACTTGACGAAAATGTACTGGTGGAGTGGAATGAAAAGAGATATTTCCGAGTTTATATCAAAGTGCTTAGTTTGCCAACAAGTGAAAGCTGAACACCAAGTACCTTCGGGATTACTCCAGCCTATTATGGTTCCTGAATGGAAATGGGATCGGATTACTATGAATTTTATATCAGGGTTGCCGTTAACTCCAGGGAAGAAAAATGCCATCTGGGCAATAGTTGACAGACTCGCTAAATCGGCTCATTTTATTCTGGTACGTATAGATTATTCTCTTAATAAGTTAGTTGAATTGTATATCCGAGAGATTGTTAAACTTCATGGGATACCTTTGTCAATCATTTCGGATAGAGATCCGAGGTTTACCTCACGGTTTTGGAAAAAGTTGCAAGAAGCATTAGGTACAAAGTTAAATTTCAGCACTGCCTTTCATCCACAAACTGATGGACAATCAGAGAGAGTAATTCAGATTCTTGAAGACATGCTCAGATGTTGTGTATTGGAATTTCAAGGTAGTTGGGAAAAGTATTTACCGTTGGTAGAATTTGCTTATAATAATAGTTATCAGACAAGTTTGAAGATGGCACCTTATGAAGCATTATATGGTCGTAAATGTCGGACGCCATTGTATTGGACTGAACTCAAGGAAAGTCAGATTTATGGAGTTGATTTAATAAAATAAACCGAAGAAAAGGTGAAAGTGATTCGAGATTGTTTGAAAGCTGCTTCAGATAGACAAAAATCTTATGCAGATTTGAAACGAAAAGAAATGGAGTTTTAAGTTGGTGATAAGGTATTTTTGAAAGTGTCTCCATGGAAGAAAGTCCTTAGATTTGGACGAAAGGGAAAGTTAAGTCCGCGTTTTATTGGACCGTATGAAATAATTGAAAAAGTTGGACCGGTAGCATATCGACTAGCGCTACCACCTGAATTAGAGAAGATTCATGATGTGTTTCATGTATCTATGTTACGTCGGTATCGTTCGGATCCTTCACATATAATTTCACCGACAGAAATTGAACTGCGACCGGATATGACTTATGAAGAAGAACTGATTAAGATTTTAGCTCGAGAAGTCAAACAACTAAAAAATAAAAGTGTTGCACTTGTAAAAGTGTTGTGGCAAAAGCATGGGGTAGAAGAGACTACATGGAAACCTGAAGAAACTATGAGAAACCAATACCCACGCCTGTTTACCGGTAAGATTTTCGAGGACGAAAATCCTTAAAAGGGGGGAGAGTTGTAATATCCTAAATTAGGGCTTAATCAGAATAGTGGTTTTGTGACCACAAATCCAAGATAGAAATAATATTTTACAATGATTTTGATGTTTATGATATGATTGCATGATTGTGTGAAAATTTCGTGATGAAATTCTATGCCTAAAGTGCTTAAATTGAAAGTAGGGACTAAATTGAATAAGTTGTAAAACTTGCATTCTAGAAGTTTTTAGTATGAAATTGTTTGGAATATTAATGAGGAGGTCTTAAATAGCAATTTGACCAATTTTAAGTTCATGGACAAAATTAGGACATGGAAGGAATTTTTGGAAAGTTTAGTAGTAAGGGTATTTTGGTCATTTAGTTATTAAATTGAATTAAAAACAAAATTAAAAGCCAATTTTTGTCCATCTTCTTCATTAGGCCGAAATTTCAAGGGTTCTCCATAGCTAAGGTTTGTTTCAAGCTTCCAAGCTCTATAGTAAGTGATTCCAAGCCCCGTTTTTAATGTTCTTTACGTTTTTGGAATCCCGGTAGCTCGATTAAGCTTATGTTAGCAATAATTCAACCTAGGGTTTATATTTGGAAAAATACCCATAGGTGAAATTTGTGTATTTTGATGTTTTAAGATAGAATATGGGGTTTTAAATTATGTTAGACAACTTGTGCTACTCGGTTTTTAGTGAAAACGAGTAAAAGGGCTTAATCGGTAAAAATACCTAATAGTCACAAGTATATGTTAGAGAGAGAATTGATGTTGCCATAGAAGGGAAAAGTGATCAGCATGTTATAAAAAATAAGAATAAGAAATAAAGTTTACTTCTTGAGCCTAGGGGTAAAAGTGTAATTATGCAAAAGTTTAGGGGCAACAGTGTAATTTTTTAAAAGTTCGTATTAAATGCTGTTTTGATAAGTGTATGTATTAAATAAGGTTAATTTGGTATTATAGATCAAGAAAAACGAGATTCAAGTCGTGATCGAGGAAAAGAAAAGATTGTGGACTAAATTGCAAAATCTTTATATTTTGGTACCAAGGTAAGTTCATGTGTAAATAATGTAGCATAAATGTTATTTTTAAGTTATTAATGTTAATTATATGATATGCTAATTTTTAATCGTGAAATATTATGCTTTGTGGTTAATGTTGAGTAATATGCAAATTATGTTTACTACTTGATAAATATGAATTGCTACTGAGTATCAGACAAGTTTTCCATAGAAGACGAAAAATGTGAGATCGAGGGAAAAAGTCCGTTTGAACCTTAGGAATAGATTAGGATACAAGTGACATGTCACTAGGATGGTTGAGCATCCGAACTCGTTGAGTTGAGTCCGAGTTCACTTATGGATGCAAATGTCTGAACTCGTTGAGTTGAGTCCGAGTTCGTGAAATGTAACTAGGCATCCAAACTCGTTGAGTTGAGTCCGAGTTCATTTATGGATGCGAACGCTCGAGCTCGTTGAGTTGAGTCCGAGTTCACTTATGGGCGGGTTACATGGTAGCTTGATTACATATGAGGCACTTATGTGCAAATTATCCGTGTATCCGAGTTGTATTCCGATGTGTTCAACGGGTGAAATTTCTAGTGAAATGGAAGAAGACTTAAGATGCAAGGGACGTTTTGGTAAGTGTTGTGAAATGGACACTTTGGACAGGTATGTTCTTAACCCTCGGGTTGAAAATAGATACAACAATGATAAGGTGGTAAGATGAGGAATGATGTTTAGAAATGTGATATATGTTTTGGTGATACCATGCTAAAGTTGTTGGGTATATTTGTATTGTTATGTTACTTGTTATTTACATATGAACTTACTAAGCATTTATGCTTACTCCCTCCTTTTTATTTACTGTAGTTTTGAACAAGCCAGCTCAGGAATCGAGAAGGGTCGAAGGTTCGATCACACTATCCAAAGGACTTTTATCTTGGTAAATGGCTTGTACAACTACTTAAGTATGACATGTATAGCAATATACTTATTTTGTGTAAATAATTTTATGATATGGCCATGTTTCGTTGAGAAAATGTTTGATATTGATAAGTAATGGTGATGGCTAATTTAGATCATGTTTGATATTATGGAAGTTTAATAGGTTATCTAGTTCATAAAAATCCATGGAAAGATGAAACTTGCCTTAAAACAGAATATTGTTGCAGCAATGACATGAATTTGAAAAATCACTAAAAATAGTATAAATGGAAATAAATGATGAGTAAGTTATGAAATTGAAGCTTAATGAGTCTATTTTCACGTGGATTGAACAAAACAGGCATATAAATTATATTTTATGAGATATTTAAACTTTTGTGAAACAGAGCCAGAGTGATTTCTTGATCCCCTGTTCTGACTTTAAAAATTCATAATAAATTTTACAAAAATAATTAAAAGTTTTTCTTTATATTTACAGGTTCTTTATTGAGTCTAGTTTTAAGATAAACAAACGTCATAGTCATTTAATTTCTGTATAGAGAAATATCTGATTCGTAATACACAGAGGTCAGAGCAGTCAAACCCTGAAACATGGGAGACTTTAATTAATAAAATGTACTAATTGACCCAATAAAAAATTCTAGAAAAAAATTAGTAAATAGATATATGAGTCTAAATTTAGGGAAAATTTACGGATCTTGATTTCGAGTTTTTTAACTCGAGATATGATTTTTATTGTAACTGTGACACGAGTAGCTAGAAAGCTGTGAATGTAGAAACAAATGATTTGAAGTTCTTAAATTGATAAATTATGTTCGGTAACCCCTCAAGCTCGACTCCGGTGATGGTCTCGGGTGTGGGGGAGTTACACCATGTGACCCTTAAGAATACTGACGTCAAAAATAGAATGTCTAGGTTTTTGCACATGGGTTAGGACACAAGTGTGTCATGGCCGTGTGAAGGACACGGGCTAAGGACACAAGCGTGTGCCAGGCCATGTGAAAACCCCTGTATGTGTGAATTTAGAATTAATTCCATATGTGTGAGGGACACAGGCATTCCCTATATTGCTTAGGCCGTGTGAGTCACACGGGCCAACAACACGACCATGTTGAATTGGTCACACGTGCGTGTTGCCCCTCCTACACGAGCGTGTACCCCTGTAGGCAATAACATTTTTCAGGGTTCGTGGTAAGACTTGAATCATTCCTGAATGGTTTTAAATGAACGTTTATAGCCTAGTAGGCCTTTATTATGGAGTTCTCGATTTAGAGTGGAAAATTTTTTAATTTGACCAAATTTTGATGACTAAGAAACGTGTGAATGTATGTGACCAAGTTAGGTAACACCTCGTATTCTGTACCAGCATAGGGTACTAGTGTGGGGCGTTTCATTTATGGTATCAGAGCTATAGTTTAGTTAGTTTTAGGACTAACCTAGCATGAGTATGAGTCTAGCTAATACATGCCATAACTGTATATTGATAGTATGATGATTCTTGATGATTATAAATTTTATTTCCATATAGTAAATGGATTTGGATAGAGCTATGGCGGATGACGTGGAGAGTAACGCTTCGGCTCCCTCTGAAGGGACCACACCAGTTGAGAGTGAGCCCGTGACTATGGGCCAAGGCAGAGGGGCTAGAGAAGCCTACCTCGAATGATGGATGCTTGGTTTACAGAGTTTGTTCGTGCAAATCTGAACACTCTGCCTCCCCCACCTCCTCCAATTCCTTAGTATGCTCCCGTAGCTCCACAAAGAGTGAACGTGTTTAGGAGGGAGAAGCCTCCGGTAGACAAGATACGGAAGCATGGGGCAGAGGAATTCCGGGCTAACATATATGACGACCTGGAGAGAGAAAAGTTTTGGTTGGAGAATACCATCAGGGTATTTGATGAACTGTGTCGTGCGCATGAGGAGTGCGTGAAGTGTGTGCTGTCACTCCTACGAGACTTGGCCTACCAATGGTGGAATACTCTCGTGTTAGTTGTACCGAGAGAGAGAGTAACTTGAGAATTCATCTAGGAAGAGTTCTGAAAGAAGTACATTAGCCAGAGGTTTGTAGACCAAAAAATGAAGAAATTTCTAGAGTTGAAGCAAGGCAGTAAGACAATGGCAAAATATGAACATGAGTTTGTGAAATTCAGCAAGTATGCATGGGAGTGCGTATCCATAGAAGCCATTATGAGTAAGAGATTTGAGGATGGTCTAAATGAGGATATCCGGATATTTTTCAGCATCTAAGAGTTAAGGGAATTTGTGGTACTCGTTGAGAGGGCATGCAAAGCAGAAGAGTTGGTTAAAGAGAGGAGAAAAGTAGTTATTGAGTCGCGTGACTCAAGAAAAAGACAGATGCGGAAATCACATTAGTCCTCATCTAAGAAATCTATGGAACTCACTACCCGATCGAATGCTTCGGTGGGGTTCTCGAGTACGAACAAGAACCTACAGAACGTGGCTTCTAGAGCCCAGACCACTTCTGTCGCGAGTGTCGGCAATGCTCGGCCAAATAGACTGGAATATTCATAATGTGGTAGGTACCATTTCATCGAGTGCCAAGGTAAAGAAAGAGGGTGTTTCAAATGTGGGCCACTGGACCACTTTATTCAAGATTGTCTCGAGTTAGGTGACAAAGAGAAAAAGCAAGATGTGGGAGCAAGTAGTGCTCCTTTGAGGGGTAGACCACAAAGGAACCCTGGGACAGGGCTATCAGTAGATGTGCACCAAGAGATGCTGCAGTGAGGTCTGAGGGTAGAGCGCCTGCAAGGACTTATACTATTCGTGCCCATGAAGAGGCAGAGTCTCCCGACGTGATCACGAGTACCTTCTCTATCCATGATATGTCTGTTGTTACTTTAATTGACCCGGGGTCTACCCTCTATTATATCTGTATGGAACTGATATCCCGTATGAACATGCTAGTAAAGTCCATTAAATTTGTGGTAAAAGTGTCCAACCCTTTAGGCAGACATGTGCTAGTTGACCAAGTGTGTAGAAATTGTCCCTTGACAATTAGAGGTCATTATTTTTCGGCTAACTTGATGTTCTTTCCGTTTAATGAACTTGATGTAATCCTTGGGATGGATTGGTTAACTTTTCATGGTGTTGTAGTGGACTATAGGACAAAAGCTATCGAGTTGAAATGTGAATACGAGAATGTTCTTTAGATTGGACCAATGAATCAAATAACTTGTCTGTAATAATATCGTCTTTGGTTACTGAGAAATATTTGAGAAAAGGGTATGAGGCTTATCTCACTTTTGTGTTGAAGACTCAAGTGTCTGAATCGAATATTGAATCAGTACCAGTGGTTTGTGAGTTTATAGATGTGTTTCTGGAAGAGTTCCTCAGATTACCTCCAACTAGGGAAGTTGAATTTGGTATCGAGTTAGTCCCTAGTACGACACCTATCTCGATTGCTCCACAGAGGATTGCTTCAATGGAATTGAAAGAGTTGAAGATACAGTTGCAATAGTTAACGGATAAGGGCTTTGCGAAACTGAGCTATTCACCGTGGGGTGTTTTGGTACTTTTTTTGAAAAAGAAAGACGGGTCAATGAGGTTATGTATCGACTATAGACAGCTCAAAAAGGTAACTGTGAAGAACAAGTATCCTTTGCCAAGGATCGATGATTTGTTTGATCATTTGAAGGGAGCCACCTTGTTTTCTAAGATTGATTTGAGGTCTGGCTACTATCAGCTAAGAGTTAAAGAGCAAGATGTACCGAAAGCTGCGTTTCAGACGAGGTACGAGCATTATGAGTTCCTCGTCATGCCCTTTGGTTTGACTAATGCCCTGGTGGTGTTTATGGATTTGATGAACCGCATTTTTCGGTCGTATTTGGATAAGTTCGTACTAGTCTTTATTGATGACATACTGATTTACTCGCGTGATGAGGGTAAGCACACGGAGCATCTGAGGACAGTTTTACAAACTTTGAAAGATAAGTAGTTATACGCCAAGTTCAGTAAGAGTGAATTTTGGCTTAAAGAGGTTGGATTCTTAGGACACATCGTATCGAGAGATGAGATTAGGGTTGGCCCAAGCAAGATCTTGACTATTGTTGAGTGGAAACCACAGAGGAATGTGACAGAGGTTAGAAGCTTTTTGGGTTTGGTCGGATACTATAGACGGTTTGTAAATGGATTCTCCATGATAGCTACTCTAATGAAAAGGCTGTTACAAAAAGGTGTTAAGTTCGAATGGGCAGAAAAATGCCAACAGAGTTTCGAGAAATTAAAGGCTTTGTTGACCGAAGCACCAGTGTTAGTGCAACTGGAGTTGGGCAAAGAATTTGTGATATATAGCGACACCTCCTTGAATGGTTTGGGGTGTGTGCTTTATTCAAGAAGGTAAGGTTATAGCTTACGCTTCGAGACAGCTAAAGTCACATGAGAGAAACTACCCGGCACACGATTTAGAGTTGGCCGCCATCGCGTTTGTATTGAAAATTTTGGAGACACCATTTGTATGGTGAGAATGCCGAGTATTTATCAATCATAAAAGTCTCAAGTATTTGATGACTCAAAAGGAATTGAATCTACGGCAACGAAGGTGGCTAGAGCTAATAAAGGATTATGAACTGATAATTGACTATCACCCGGGAAAGGCAAATGTAGTCGTCGACGCTTTGAGTAGAAAGTCATTGTTCGCCTTAAGAGCCATGAATACTCAGTTGACTATGTCTAACGATGGTTTGGTTCTAGCAGAGTTGAGAGCTAGACTGACATTTCTACAAGAGATCCATGAAGCTCAAAAAGGTGATAAGGAGTTGCAAGCTAAGATGGTTCAGTGCGAGATGGGAAATGAATCCGAATTTCGTATTGATACCAATGGATGTATAATGTTCAAAGATAGAATTTGTGTACCCAATGACAATAAACTTATTTAGAAGATTCTACGAAAGTCACATAGTGGTTGTTTGTCAATCCACCCGGGTAGTGTAAAAATGTACAACAACCTGAAGAAAATATACTGGTGATCGGGAGTGAAAAAAGACATTTCAAAGTTCGTTTCCAAGTGTCTTGTCTGTCAGTAAGTGAAGGCCGAACACCAAGTACCTTCGGCTCTACTTCAGCCTATCACGGTCACCGAGTGGAAGTGGGATCGGATTACTATGGATTTCATGATGGGTTTGTAACACCCCTAACCCATATCCATTGCCAAACTAGGGTTAAATGCATTACCAAACAAAATCAAAACGTTAACATTCATTTCATAAGCATCGAAGCATTAAAGATCAATCATCAATATAAAGTCTCTTATATAGGTCATCGAGACCTTAAACATGTATTAGAAAGGGGTCAGGAGAAAACCGAACACATACAAAATTTCTCCAAAATTTAAACATTTTTCAAACAAGTACAGGTCACATGCCCATGTGAACAGGTTGTGCGCCTTACACGACATTAGACACGCCTATGTGTCTAGGCCATGACAAAATAAGGCATACATACTGACTTGCTCACATGGCCACAAGACACGCCCATGTGCTTTGGCAGAGGTTGAATCTGACTTGGGCCACACAACTAGCCACACGCTTGTGTGCCTTGGCCGTGCTCGAGCCTGACTTACAATTGTAGGGTACCCCAGGGGACACACAGCCGTGCAACATAGTAGTGTGTCACACACGGCTAAGACACACTTCCGTGTCCCTGCCAGTATGGAAAAAAATAAGCCACTTGAGTAGCCAACTTGCCACCCCAATTGGGTCAAACCTACAAGCACCAAACCAAGCATATTTACACAACATTTTATGACCAATTCACAACCAAAACATAAGCCATTCATGACATATCATTGCCAACCAAATTTTCATCTCAATACATCAACCAAATCATAACAAATCTAAAATAAAATCATACTAAACATAAGTTTCAATTTCATGACCAAACCTTATTAATTACCGTAGCTAACACATGCCAAAAGCTTACATATCTTACCATTTCTTATATTCATACACAAACACACGAAATATATCATATTGCCTCATAATTCATATACCAAAACCATATCATAATCGCATCCATACCGAGCCATATCACATGGATAAATATATACAATCACAAAACATAATCTAAACACTTCTAGCCGATACCTGCCATACTTTAATATATACATTTTCAAAGTACCAAAATGAGGTTCAATAGTGTGGTGATGATCCTTGACGATCCCCGAAGTCACAATAGCTTCGATATCTATAAAGCAATGCAAACACACACACAAAAGTAAGATTTCAAAAGCTTAGTAAGTTCGTACCAAAACCAACAATAGTATATAAAATATGAAACAACAACACATAAGTACTTATAAATTCTCTACTCATCTATCAATTTCATGCCAACATCATCCATATATTTACACCAATTTAGTAAACTTTATATGCATAATACCATCTACCACATAGGTATTAAACTTACCTTAGCATTCCCATATTCATTCATTTTCATCCTCACCTCTTGTTCGGATATTTTAAGACTTTTCGAAGATTAACAATGCTTTAAACATCTACACACTTAGTGTTTTAAAGATTAGCCAAAGCTATAATAATTCTGCACACTTTGTGCTTTCTCAATTAACTGAAGCTATCTCGGTATCGCACACTTAGTGCCTCATATAGTCAAAGCTAGATTAAATCACACATTTAGTGCCAAATACCATTGATTTATCATCGAATTAATCCAAACTAAATGTATATGCAATCTATGTATAAACAAAGCATCAAAACATACTTATAACATCATGTTTTACGTACGAACTTACCTCGTACTTGGAGTTGTCAACTCCGATTGTTTACTCAATAACCTTTGACTTCCCTCAGTCTAAATCCAAATTCCTTTTTTCTTGATCTTAAATTAAGCCTTGTGTGTGCCAAAACCCTAGCTCTCTTTTTCTTTTCTTTTACTATGATTTCCGGTTGATTATGAACACAAAATGACCATATTTTCATGCCTTTGTTTTATTTTAATTCATTTAATAAACAATTTACTAATTTACCCTTTTAATAACCATTATAAAATCACCCAATGGATGGTTATTAATGTCTATTCAAACTTGTAATGGTCAAATAGCCACATAAGGACCTCACAATGAATAAGCCAAATCAAATAGGCACTTTTAACATATAGCAAGCAACTTTGACATTTTACTCAATTAGGTCCCTTTATCAAAATAAGCACACAAACAATAATTTTTTCTGACTCAAAAAATAATATTTAACTATTTTTCTGACTCGGATATGTGGTCCCAAAACCACTATTCTGACTAGAGTCTAAACTGGATTGTTACAATTCTCCCCCTTAAACAGATTCAGATATTGTCGTCTCATAGCATCTTCAGGCTCCCACGTGGCCTCTTCAATACCATGTCGATGCCACATCACTTTTACTAACAAAATTTTCTTATTTTGTAGTTCTTTAACCTCACGAGCTAATATACGGATCGGCTTTTCTTCATAAGTTATATCAGACTGAATTTTAATCTCAGACAGGGAAACCACATGCGACGGATAAGATCTGTATCCTCGAAGAATCAATACGTGAAACACATCATGAATATTTTCTAACTCTATTGGTAACAACAATTTATATGCTACCGGTTGAATACGCTCAGTAATCTCACACGATTCAATAAACCTCGGACTCAAATTGCCTTTTCTACCAAATAGAAGCTGTGACAGTCCTAATTTGACCCTATTCGGGAAGTGGTTTCGGGACCACAAAACCGAGTTATAAAAATAATTAATTTTTATATTCTATGCTTATTATATGTGTACATGCATATGTGAAAGTTTCATGCTTTAATTTTGTCATTTGTATGTGAAATTATTAAATAGGACTTATGTGAAATAATTGTGAAAGGTGATAGGTAAATTTAAAAGGGGTCTATTAATGCATGTCACAAAAAGTTTGGACTTGCATGTCAAATATCTAATTTTTGATTATGGTGGCCGACTATAATCATTGTTGATGGGTAATATATGTTTAATTAAATATTATAATAAGAATTTTCATTATTTTGAAATAAAATAATAATTCGTAAAATAAGGTAATGAAAATAAAATTTAAGAATGCTCATCTTTCTTCTTCATTGCCGAAACTAAGAAAGAAAAGATTGAAAAAGAAACCAAGGCATTCGGCCATGGCTATTCCAATTTAAAGGTATGCATTGTGATTTTATTTTAATTGATTATGAGATGAAGTTGATAAGTGTATAGTCTAGTTAACCCATAGTTTAGATTCATGAATTCTTGAATAAATAAAACCATTCGGCAAGTAGATAAATTTGTGTTAATTTGATGAGTTTTTAGAAGATGTTTTTATATGTTAAAGTAGCTTAATTGAATAAGTTGATTTCATTGTTGGGAGGTAAGAATGGAAGTTGCCATATGTATATGTATTTATGCACTTTGGAATGAAGATTTTTGTGTTATTTGAGTTTTTTTTATATATGTGTGTATGTGTATTCGGTTATTAGGAGTAATAAGATGAAATTAAAATGTTGTGGCTTGTTTTTTTAAGGATGGTTAAATGGTTGTTGTTTCATGTTCTTTTGATGAATAATGTTAGATAGGTGAGTTGAGCTAAACAAATTAAGCATATATGTGCATTAGATGCTAAGTAGGAAATCGGCTAACATGTTGGGTGTATTATGGCCGATTGTGGACTTGAATAAAATTTAGTAATGTATGTGCTTTAAATGTGTTATGAACTATTATAGGTTGAATTAGATTGAAGCTTGGTAAAATTGAATAATTGTGGCTTAATTTCATAATGGCAATTGGCTATTATGGTGAAATGCAAATGTTAATATTTAGTTGCTAGTGTTTCTATGTGTATTAGCTGAAATGGAACTTGAATAATGATTTGAGCTCAATGTGTTGTATTGATATTATGTTTAAGTGAATTTATAAATATATAAGATGAAATCGATTGGTGACATACATGCTTAAATAATATGTAAGAGTAATTTCGGCTTGTTAAATATGTGGTACGTGTATGGCAAATTGTATAAACATGATGTATTGAAGTTACCCTATAAGGTCGAAATGAGTAATTAAATTATTAGTGTGTATGTATTTTTATTCATTGTAACTTGGCATGTGAAATGGGTGTACGATAGTTAATATGTGTGCTTAAGGTGATGTGATAAAATAATTAGGTATATGGTTTGGTTTCATTATTGAGTATAAGGGTTAAGTGCTTTAAAAGGCCTTTGATGTTCGAAATGATTAAACAAATTCATTTGTTTAAATTAAGCTCAAGAGCAAAGAGGAACTAGACCAGATAAGGGAAAGGAGAAAGCGACCGAATAGCCTATCCGCAACTGTTCAAAAATATCCTAGGTAAGTTTTGAGTAATTATAATTATTAGATAATTGATGTAATGAGATAAGCATGATAAATGAATTGCAATCTATTGGCTCTACTTGAATGAGGTTGTTTAATAAATAAATTCAGTATATGGAATGCAATCGGATGGATATTAGGAGTTAAGCTGAGATAGTGAAATGGTTATGTGTTCTTGCGTAGAAGTGTTGAACCAAAAGTTATATTGAATGTGTGTTTTCGTTGGATGCTTGTACTCGAATGAAGAAAGTGAAGTACAAATGTGATATGTTATATGAGCCAAATTATCATGCAGATAAATATGCTTAGCTCTCGATATATTGTATATCTGGGTTAAATTCTGCAGGCTTAGTGCTGGTAATGTATATCTGGGTTAAATCCCGCAGGCTTCATGCTGGTAAAGTATATCCGGGTTAAGTTGTGACAGCCCTAAAATGACCCTAGTCGGAAAGCAGTTTCGGGACCGCTAAACCGAGTCACCAAATTATTTGAATATGATATTTATTGTCTAAAATATGTGAATATGAATGTGTGAAAGTTTTGAGCTTCGATTTAGTCGATTGCATGTGAATTTAGTAATAGGACTTATGTGTGACACTTTTGAAATGTGATAGGTTAATCCATAAGGATCTATTAGTGCATGTAATCAAAAGGGTGGACTTGCATGTCAATTTCCCCCATTTAATTACTAGTGGCTAGCCATGACAAAGGGTGATGGGCAAAACATGTCATAAAACATGTTGTGCTAATGGTTTATGGAGAAAGGATAAAATAATTTAATGGGAAGGTAAATGATGACAAAAAAAAATGTGTGTGGTTGCCCCCCCTTCCATTGCCGTGAATTGAAGGAAGAAAACAAAAGAAAAAAAATGTTCATCTTCTTCTCCTACCTCTCTCAAGCCGAAACTAACCAAGAAATGGAAGAAAGCACACCTAAGGCATTCAGCCATCTTGTGTGGGGGGAATTAAGCTTAAGAGCAAAGAGGATCAAAGTCGGATAGGGGAAAAGAGAAAGTAAACGAATAGCCGTGGACATCTAATCGTCAACCACTTCCAAGGTAAGTTTTAAGTGATTAAACGTTGAGTAAATTCAATCATAATAGGACATAATGAGTTGATTTAATAAGAGGCCATGATATGTCTTAAACTCAAATGGTAAGTTCATATGTGTTTGGACTTGGAAAGTTAAGAGCAAATTGTAATAATTTGCTTTGGGCAGCAGCAGTAACGTGATTTTAGAAAATCACTATAAATTGTTGGTGTGGAATTATAGGCCGAATAAAATATGTAATCAAGGCTTAATTAGTCTCGTTTCTTATAAAAGAGACCTTGTGAGCAAACAAATTTCCTATAGAGAGATATTTAAAGTTGTGTGAGACGGTGTCAGAATGACTCCGAAATCCCCTGTTCTGTTTTTAGAAAATCATTATAAATTGTACAAAAATGGTTATAAGATAAAATTTATATGCTTAGACTCCTTAATGAGTCTAGTTTCAAATGAAATCAAATACAACACATTTTGAATTCTGTAAAATGAGAAATTTTATTCGTAGTGAAGAGTGGTCAGATTAGTCAAATAGTGAAACAGGGGAAACTTTAAGAAAAATCTGGTATTCATTGGCCAAACCTAAAATTCTGAAAATTTTATGGATAGAAGATATACGAGTCTATATTCAGGGAAAATTAACGGCAAGTGATTTGGAGTTTTGTAGCTCCAGTTATAAATAATTTAGTGACTACTGCTCAGGAAAACAACTCGTAGTGAATATGTGATTTTGTTGTAAACATGGATAAAACTTGTTTTAGTTACTCATAAGCTATTGATTAAACCCATACGTGAATTCTAAATCGTGATATTGTAAAACGATACATGAGTGTTAGATGGATCTTTGATATTAAAATTTGTGAAATTGTAAGTTTATGAGTATTCGAATATGAAATGATAGTATGGCGTGAAATTGAATTATTCATTGGGAAATGATTAATGTAGATTCGGCCAAGACAATGTGTATACATGATAGTATATGTGATATGTGAAGTATATTTGGATAATTGTGATGTGAATGTATATATATGTGATAAGGCCTAATGGCCGATGTGATGAATGTGAAAGTGTATATATGTGATAAGGCCGAATGGCCAATGTGATGAATGTGAAAGTGTATATATATGTGATAAGGTCTAATGGCCGATGTGATGAATGTGAAAGTGTATATATATGTGATAAGGCCTAATGGCCGATGTGATGAATGTGAAAGTGTATATATGTGATAAGGCCTAATAGCCGATGTGATGAATGTGAAAGTGTATATATGTGATGAGGCCTAATGGCCGATGTGATGAATGTGAAAGTGTATATATGTGATAAGGCCTAATAGCCGATGTGATGAATGTGAAAGTGTATATATGTGATGAGGCCTAATGGCCGATGTGATGAATGTGAAAGTGTATATATGTGACAGAGCCGAGTGGCCAACGTGATGGATGTGAAAGTGTATAAATGTGATAAGTCCCGAAGGGCAATTGTGTCAGTACTATATCCGGGTTAAAACCCCGCAGGCTTTATGCGAGAGTATTATCCTGATTAATGTCCGTAGGCTTCGTGCTCGTACTATATCCGAGCTTTAAAGACCCGACGGCTAAATGCTAGGATTCAAGTAAGACTTTGATATTGAGTATCTGCATTAAGTTACCATCAAATAAGTATTATGTATTCAAGATGTTCAGGTACGTATTACTTACTCATCGGTGGAGTGATTTCGAGGTGAATTATCAGTATCAAAGAGGTAGATAAATGTGATTAATATTATAACTCCAAATGTGAGAATGTGCTTTGGAAATATTTGACCATCTAGGTCATTATTATTCGAAAGTATATATGTGGCAGCCAAGTGTTGCGTTTAATGATATTATAGATCGAGATGAAGCTCTAGATTAACTTCATCGAACAGTTGAAATGAATGACCAATAATAGTGATTGAGAACACTTTGTCTTGCTTAAAACTTACTAAGCATTAAATGCTTACTCCGTTCTTTGAATCTCTGTTTTATAGATTTTGGTTCGTCAGCTATCGGACTCGGGATTATTGAAGTCGAAGTCGCCCACACTATCAAAGCCCTTTTGGTACACTTTTGGTTGAACTCTGAAAATGGCATGTATAGGACTACCCTTTTGTAGTGGGTCATGGACCCTTTGGATTTGTATAATTTTGGATAGCCATGCGAAAATGGCTTATATATGTTTGAGCATAATGTTATAATCATTTGGTATGGATATGGTTATTGAGAGGTGTGGATATGCTTAACAAGGATTGGCCATGGGAATGGTTAATCACTATCATAATTTGTGCTATTTATGCTAAAAGGGCTAGTTGAATCATGGAAACTATGAAATAGGTAAAGTCTACCTTAAAGGCAGATGCTGACAGCAGCAGTGATGTAGATTTGGAAAATCACTAAAAATAGTAGGAATAGAATTAAATAGTGAATAAATTATTTAAATGAACCTTGATGAATCCACTTTCATATGGAAGAAACGAAACGGTCATATGAGTGGTATGTTAAGAGATAGTTAGGTTTTCGTGAGACAGGGCCAGAACGGTTTCTGGATTCCCTGTTCCGACTTTGGAAATTCATTATATATTAACCAGAGATAATTAAGATTCATTCCATATATGTATAGATTCCTCTTTGAGTCTAGTTTCTATAGAAACAAACGGCATCAGCATTGAAGCCCTGTACAGGGAGATATCCAAATCGTAATGCATGAAGGTCAGTGTAGTCGTACCCTGTAACAGGGGAGACTTTAACTAATAAACTGTACTAATTGGCCCGACCAAAAATTCTAGAAAAAAATATGTAGATGAACATATGAGTCTAGTTTCAGGGAAAAATTATGAAACTGATTTTCGAGTTTTAGAACTCAAGATATGATTTTTAAGGTGACAGTGACAAAGTTAGCCAACTGCCTGGAAATTTTTAAATTGGACTGCAAAGAAGTGATTTAAGTCTGCAAACCCCTCGTGTCCGACTCCGGCGACGGACTCGGGTACGGGGTGTTACATAAATACCGCAGGTTTAGTGCTGGTATTATATCCGAGCCTAAAGTCCCACAGGCTTTGTGCTAGTAACTAGATTCGGGTTTTGAAACCTAGCAGGCTTAACGCCGGTGATTCAAATGAGATTTCAAATTCAAATGATCAAAGCAAACTATTATCGAATATGTATGATACATGGAAATGACCAGGTACGTATTATATACTGATATGTGAATTGATTGCAAAGTGAGCCATTAGTATCAAACAACGATAAAATTCTGTGAATGATTAATACATCTATGAGTAAGAGAAATGACCTATTCGATCGATGTCTGCCATTATATGAAAATATGTGAATTAAATTAGTTGTATGAGCCATAAAGTAAAGTGAAGCTTGTGCTAAAAATTTCTTTGTGAATTTATATCCGGCTAATAGTCTTTATGTGTGGTATACTTGTGAATACTCAGCCTAGTGATTGTAATTAGAATACGAGTTTGGTAATATTCATTGTTCGATTTAAGTGACATGTTTTAATTGTTGAAAGACTTAAAACTTATTAAGCATAGTAATGTTTACTTTGTTGCCTTAATTATCTATTTTGTAGATTTTGTTCGTCAGCTACGGTCTCGGGGATCTCAAAGTCAAAGTCGTCCACACTATCTAAGCTTTGTGGTACTCTAGTAGTTAAATTTCGATATTGGCATGTATAGGCTTAACTTTTTGTTGTTAAAAATAATTAACTTTTTGATGATGTATATATGTTTAGCCATGCGAAAATGGCTTGATAAGTTACTGTATGTGTTCCAAATGGTTAATGTGAATGTGTGGTTGAGATTTAATTAATGTTTTAAATTTCTGATGTGAATTGAACTTAAGAAATGAATCACTATACCTAATTATCTTGATATGACCCTTTTGTATATGGTAATACTCTTTAACCCTCAGGCGACGGGTATGGGTTAGGGGCGTTACATTTAATTGGTATCAGAGCTACGGTTTAGTCGATTCTAGGACTAACGTAGCGTGTATGAGTGTAGCTATACATGCCATATAATGTTAAACGATAGTGTGACGATTTCTGATAGTTAAAAATGTGTTTTCGTATAGTAATAGATCCCGATCCCAATCGAACAGTAGCTGATGATGTTGAGAGTGTAGCACCTGCTCCCGCGCATGGGACAGTGCCAATGGACTCTCAACCTATTACAAGCAATCAGAATGAGGAGGCTAGACAGGCTTTTTATAGTGTAATGAATGATTGGTTCAACCAATACATTCGAACTAATACGGCTGTTCCACAACCCCCACTCCCGAATAATACTCCCCCTGCACCTACAATACCTCCAGTAATTGATCAGACGAGGTTAAATAAGCCTCCAGTTGACAGAATTAGAAAGCACGTGGCTACTGAATTTAAAGCTACAGATAGTGATGATGCCGAACAAGCTGAATTTTGGTTGGGCAACACTATTCGGGTATTCGATGAACTATCTTGCACACCAAATGAATGTTTGAAATGTGCTATATCTTTACTATGTGATTCTGCCTATTATTGGTGGAATACATTGGTTTCTGTTGTACCCAGAGAGCGGGTGACGTGGGAGTTCTTCCAAACTGAATTTCGAAAAAAATATATCAGTCAGAGGTTCATCGATCAGAAACGAAAAGAATTTCTTGAGCTTAAACAAGGTTCTATGTCAGTTACTGATTATGAATGGAAGTTTGTCAGACTTAGTAGATATACTCGGGAATGTGTATCATCTGAGGCTATTATGTGTAAACGTTTTGAAGATGGGCTAAATGAAGATATAAAGATGTTTGTTGGCATTCTTGAAATACGAGAGTTCGTAGTACTTGTCGAGCGAGCTTGCAAAGCCGAAGAACTTAGTAAAGAAAAAAAGAAAACTGATGTCGAAATTGGAGAATTTCGTAAAAGATCTTCAGGAAAGTCTTTTCAACAATCATCGAAGAAATTTCGAGATGGTTCAAGCCAATCAAAGAATATTTCGGGTTTTTCCAGACGAGACCACGACCGACCTCCTGTAAGTACACGAGCCACTTCAGTTGCCAGTGTTGGAAATGATCGACGGGATAGGACCGAGTGCAAGTATTGTGGAAAATGGCATTTGGGGAGCTGTAGATTTCATGACCGCTCCTGTTATAAATGTGGATCAGCCGACCATTTTATTAACGACTGCCCGAGATTATCCGAGCAAAATATGAACCAGAGTGAGAAACCAAGTACTACAGCACGAGGTAGACCACCTAGGAATACGGGGAATGCTAGTGGCGGTCAGAGAGGGTCTAGAGATGCTACAACCAGATCCGAGGCTCGTGCTCTTGCTGGAGCTTATGCTATACGCGCATGCGAGGATGCTTCTTCGCCTGATGTTATTACCGGTACTTTCACTTTCTTTGATACTGATGTGATTGCTTTGATTGACCCTAGTTCTACTTATTCATATGTATGTGAGACTTTAGCATCCAGTAAGACTCTACTTGTTGAGTCTACTGAGTTCGTAATCCAAGTGTCAAAACCCTTGTGTCGATATGTGTTAGTCGACAAAGTGTGCAGGAAATGTCCCCTAACAATCCGAGGTTCCTATTTTCTGGCCGATTTGATGCTTTTACCGTTTAATGAATTTGATGTTATTCTCGGTATGGATTGGTTGACCATTCATGATACAGTTGTGAATTGCAAAAGAAAGACTATTGATTTGAGATGTGCAAATGATGAGATAATTCAAGTTGAGTCTACTAATATGAACGAGTTACCAGCAGTTATATCCTCGATGTTGGCTCAGAAATATGTCAAAAAGGGGTGTGAGGCGTATCTTGCATACGTACTTGATAGTAAAGAATCAGAAAAGAAGCTTGAATCAGTATTAGTGGTTTGTGAGTATCCAGATGTTTTTCCTAAGGAATTGCCAGGGTTACCACCTGTTCGGGAGGTAGAGTTTGGTATTTAAATTGTACCTGGGACTACACCAATTTCGATCGTGTCGTATCGTATGGCACCAATGGAATTGAAGGAATTGAAAACTCAGTTGCAAGAGTTGACGGATAGAGGTTTCGCTCGGTCGAGTTTCTCACTTTGGGGTGCACCAGTATTGTTCGTGAAAAAGAAGGATGGAACCATGAGATTGTGCATCGACTATCGTCAGTTGAATAAAATGACGATAAAGAATAAATATTTGTTACCGCGTATTGATGATTTGTTTGATTAGTTGAAGGGAGCTTCAGTGTTTTCAAAGATAGATTTGAGATTGGGTTATTATCAGTTGCGAGTTCGAGATTTAGATATACCTAAAACTACTTTCAGAACGAGATACGGTCACTACGAGTTCTTAGTGATGCCGTTTGGGCTCACTAATGCCCCTGTAATATTTATGGATTTGATGAACCGAATTTTCAGGTAGTATTTGGACCAGTTTGTAGTTGTGTTTATAGATGACATCTTGATTTATTCACGCGATGGAACTGAACACACCGAGCACCTGATATTAGTGTTGTAGATTTTACGAGATAAGCAGTTATACGCTAAGTTCAGTAAATGTGAGTTCTGATTGAGAGAAGTTAGCTTTTTGGGACATGTAGTATCCGCATCGGGTATTCAAGTTGATCCGAGTAAAATTTCAGCCATACTTGATTGGAAGCCCCCGAGAAATATTACTAAAGTTTGGAGCTTTTTGGGACTTGTTGGTTACTACAGACGATTTGTAAAAGGTTTCTCAATGATAGCCACACCAATGCTTCAGAAAGATATTAAGTTCGAATGGTCAGAAAAGTGCCAGAAAAGTTTCGATCAACTGAAAACGCTTTTGACAGAAGCCCCAGTGTTAGTGCAGCCCGAATCCGGTAAAGAGTTTGTTATTTACAGTAATGCGTCCTTACATGGGCTGGGTTGTGTATTGATGCAAGAGGGTCAGTTGTATCTTACTCATCGAGGCAATTGAAGCCACATGAGAAAAACTATCTGACTCATGATCTCGAATTAGCTGCCATAGTATTTACTTTGAAAATATGGCGACATTACTTATTTGGAGAGAGATGTCATGTATATTCGGATCATAAAAGCCTCAAATATTTAATGACTCAAAAAGATTTGAAACTGCGACAAAAACGTTAGCTTGAACTGTTGAAAGATTATGATCTTGTTATTAACTATCACCCTGGAAAGGCTAACGTGGTTGCCGATGCTTTGAGTCGCAAGTCACTGTTTGCTTTGCGAGCGATGAATGTTCACTTGTCCGTTTCATCCGATAATATGTTAGTAGCAGAATTAAAAGCCAAACTGTTATTAATTCATCAAATATGTGAAACTCAGAAAGTTGATGATGAATTGGTGGCTAAACGAGCTGAATGTGTTTCGAATGTGGATTCAGAGTTTCAAATTGACGACAACGATTGTTTGAGGATCAGAAGTCGATTGTGTGTTCCAAGAAATTCAGAACTTATTTCGATGATTTTGAACGAAGCTCATATTAGCCGAATGTCGATCCATCCTGGTAGTACGAAAATGTACAACGATCTGAAATGTCAGTTTTGGTGGCTTGGTATGAAACGAGACATTTCTGACTTTGTTTCGAAGTGTTTAGTATATCAACGAGTGAAAGCGGAACATCAAGTGCCTTCAGGATTACTTCAGCCGATTATGGTACACGAATGGAAATTGGATCGAGTCATGATGGATTTTGTATCCGGATTGCCATTGTCGTCAAGCAAGAAAGATGCAATCTAGGTTGTTATTGATAGATTGACAAAGTCGGCTCATTTTCTTCCTGTATGTACGGATTATTTGCTTGACAAGCTAGCCGAGTTGTATGTTTCTCAGATTGTAAGGTTACATGGGGTACCTATTTCTATTCTGTCGGATAGAGATCCGAGATTCACATCGCGATTCTGGAAGAAATTTCAAGAAGCATTGGGTACCAAGTTGCATTTTAGCATCGCTTTTCATCCCCAGACTGATGGTCAATCCGAGCGGATCATTCAGATACTCGAGGATATGTTGAGATGTTGCATCTTTGAGTTTAGTGGTTCATGGGAACGATATTTGCCTTTGATTGAATTCGCTTATAACAATAGTTTTCAATCAAGCATTAAGATGGCAGCTTACGAGGCTTTGTACAGTCGTAAATGCCGTACACCGTTGTTTTGGACCGAGCTTAGTGAAAGTAAAATCTTCAGGGTTGATTTGATTAAAGATGCTGAACAAAAAGTAAAAGTAATCCGTGAAAGTCTGAAAGCAGCTTCAGATCGTCAAAAGTCGTATGCGGATTTAAAACGAAAAGACATTGAATATCAAGTCAGGGACAAAGTGTTTCTTAAAGTTTCACCTTGGAAAAAGGTGCTCAGATTTGGTCGTAAAGGCAAATTGAGCCCGAGATTCATCGGGCCGTATGAAATATCCGAACGAATTGGGCCAGTCGCATACAGATTAATTTTGCCCCCTAAACTTGAAAAGATTCACAATGTTTTTCATGTCTCGATGCTTCGATGTTATAGATCTGATCCATCGCACATAATTAATCCATCAGAGGTTGAAATACAATCTGATTTGAGTTATGAGAAGAACCGATTTGTATCCTAGCTCGCGAGGTGAAAGAGTTGCGAAACAAATAAGGTTCCGTTAGTAAAGGTGTTATGGCTCAAGCACGGGATCGAAGAAGCTACTTGGGAACCCGAGAACTCTATGAAAGAATTATACACAAATCTATTTACTGGTAACATTTTCGGGGACGAAAATTCCTTAAGTAGGGGAGAGTTGTGACAGCCCTAATTTGACCCTAGTCGGGAAGTGGTTTCGGGACCACAAAACCGAGTTATAAAAATAATTAATTTTTATATTCTATGCTTATTATATGTGTACATGCATATGTGAAAGTTTCATGCTTTAATTTTATCATTTGTATGTGAAATTATTAAATAGGACTTATGTGAAATAATTGTGAAAGGTGATAGGTAAATTTAAAAGGGGTCTATTAATACATGTCACAAAAAGTTTGGACTTGCATGTCAAATATCTAATTTTTTATTATGGTGGCTGGCCATAATGATTGTTGATGGGTAATATATGTTTAATTAAATATTATAATAAGAATTTGCATTATTTTGAAATAAAATAATAATTAGAAAATAAGGTAATGAAAACAAAATTTAAGAATGCTCATCTTTCTTCTTCATTGCTGAAACTAAGAAAGAAAAGATTGAAAAAGAAACTAAGGCAAGATTGAAAAAGAAACTAAGGCATTCGGCCATGGCTATTCCAATTTAAAGGTATGTATTGTGATTTTATTTTAATTGATTATGAGATGAAGTTGATAAGTGTATAGTCTAGTTAACCCATAGTTTAAATTCATGAATTCTTAAATAAATAAAACCATTCGGCAAGTAGATAAATTTGTGTTAATTTGATGAGTTTTTGGAAGATGTTTTTATATGTTAAAGTAGCTTAATTGAATAAGTTGAATTCATTGTTGGGAGGTAAGAATGGAAGTTGCCGTATGTATATGTATTTATGCACTTTGGAAAGAAGATTTTTTGTGTTATTTGAGTTTTATTTTATATATGTGTGTATGCGTATTGGGTTATTAGGAGTAATAAGATGAAATTAAAATGTTGTGGCTTGTTTTTTTAAGGATGGTTAAATGGTTGTTGTTTCATGTTCTTTTGATGAATAATGTTAGATAGGTGAAGTTGAGCTAAACAATTTAAGCATATATGTGCATTAGATGCTAAGTAGGAAATCGGCTAATATGTTGGGTGTACTATGCCCGATTGTGGACTTGAATAAAATTTAGTAATGTATGTGCTTTAAATGTGTTATGAACTATTATAGGTTGAATTAGATTGAAGCTTGGTAAAATTGAATAATTGTGGCTTAATTTCTTAATGGCAATTGGCTATTATGGTGAAATGCAAATGTTAATATTTAGTTGCTAGTGTTTATATGTGTATTAATCGAAATGGAACTTGAATAATGATTTGAGCTCAATGTGTTGTATTGATGTTATGTTTAAGTGAATTTATAGATATATATGATGAAATCTATTGGTGATATACATGCTTAAATAATATGTAAGAGTAATTTCGGCTTGTTAAATATGTGGTACGTGTATGGCAAATTGTATAAACATGATGTATTGAAGTTACCCTATAAGGTCGAAATGAGTAATTAAATTATTAGTGTGTATGTATTTTTATTCATTGTAACTTGGCATGTGAAATGGGTGTATGATAGTTAATATGTGTGCTTAAGGTGATGTGATAAAATAATTAGGTATATGGTTTGGTTTCATTATTGAGTATAAGGGTTAAGTGCTTTAAAAGGCCTTTGATGTTCGAAATGATTAAACAAATTCATTTGTTTAAATTAAGCTCAAGAGCAAAGAGGAACTAGACCAGATAAGGGAAAGGAGAAAGCGATTGAATAGCCTATCTGCAACTGTTAAAAAATATCCGAGGTAAGTTTTGAGTAATTAAAATTATTAGATAATTGATGTAATGAGATAAGCATGATAAATGAATTGCAATCTATTGTCTTTACTTGAATGAGGTTGTTTAATAAATAACTTGAGTATATGGAATGTAATCAAATGGATATTAGGAGTTAAGCTGAGATAGTAAAATGGTTATGTGTTCTTTCGTAAAAGTGTTGAACCGAAAGTTATATTGAAAGTGTGTTTTCGTTGGATGCTTATACTCGAATGAAGAAAGTGAAGTACAAATGTGATATGTTATATAAGTCGAATTATCATGTGGATAAATATGCTTAGCTCTCGATATATTGTATATCCGGGTTAAATTCCGCAGGCTTAGTGCTGGTAATGTATATCCGGGTTAGATCCCGCAGGCTTCGTGCTGGTAAAGTATATCCGGGTTAAATCCCGCAGGCTTAGTCCTGGTACTATATCCGGGCCTAAAGTCCCACAGGCTTTGTGCTAGTAACTGGATTCGGGTTTTGAAACCTAGCAGGCTTAACGCCGGTGATTCGAATGAGATTTCAAATTCAAATGATCAAAGCAAACTATTATCGAATATGTATGATACATGGAAATAACCAGGTACGTATTATATACTGATATGTGAATTGATTGCAAAGTGAGTCATTATTATCAAACAACGATAAAATTGTGTGAATGATTAATATATCTATGAGTAAGAGAAATGATCTATTCGGTCGATGTCTGCCATTATATGAAAATATGTGAATTAAATTAGTTGTATGAGCCATGAAGTAAAGTGAAGCATGTGTTGAAAATTTCTTTGTGAATTTATATTCGGCTAATAGTCTTTATGTGTGGTATACTTGTGAATATTCAGCCTAGTGATTGTAATTAGAATACGAGTTTGGTAATATTCATTGTTCGATTTAAGTGACATGTTTTAATTGTTGAAAGACTTAAAACTTATTAAGCATAGTAATGCTTACTTTGTTGCCTTAATTCTCTGTTTTGTAGATTTTGCTCGTCAGCTACGGTCTCGAGGATCTCAAAGTCAAAGTCGTCCACACTATCTAAGCTTTTTGGTACTCTAGTAGTTAAATTTCGATATTGGCATGTATAGGCTTAACTTTTTGTTGTTAAATAATTAACTTTTTGATGATGTATATATGTTTAGGCATGCGAAAATGGCTTGATAAGTTACTGTATGTGTTCCAAATGGTTAATGTGAATGTGTGGTTGAGATTTAATTAATGTTTTAAATTTCTGATGTGAATTGAACTTTAGAAATGAATCACTATACCTAATTATCATGATATGACCCTTTTGTATATGGTAATACTCTTTAACCCTTCAGCGACAAGTACGGTTTAGGGGCGTTACAGAAGCACTTTCTTCCACGAAGATACCTTTAAAAATACTTTGTTGCCAATCTTAAATTCAATGTCTTTTCTTTTCAAATCTACATATGATTTCTGCTGATCAAAAGCTATTTTCAGACTATCTCGGATCACTTTCATTTTCTGTTCAGTTTGTTTTATCAAATCAATCCCATGAATATTATTTTCGCTGAGCTCCGTCCAATACAAAGGTGTACAGCATTTGCGACGATATAAAGCTTCGTATGGTGCCATTTTAATGCTTGACTAAAAACTATTATTATAAGCGAATTCAATCAAAGGCAAATATTGTTCCTATCTAACTTCAAACTCAAGAATACAACATCTCAACATATTCTCGAGTATTTAATAATCCGCTCAGATTGACCATCCGTGTGCGGGTGAAAAGTAGTACTAAAATGCAATTTAGTACCCAGAGCATCTTGCAACTTCTTCTAGAATCATGATGTGAATCTCGAATCTCTATATGATACAATATATAATGGCACACCGTGCAAACTCACAATATCAGAAATGTATAACTTAGCCAACATATCTAGTGAGTAATTAGATTGCACCGGAATAAAATGGGATAATTTTGTCAATCGATCAACTACATCCCAGATAGCATATTTCTTTCTCGGAGACAGGGGTAAACCAGAAAATAGAGCCATTTTTACTCGATCCCATTTCCACTCCGGAGCTATGATCGGTTGTAACAAACCAGATGGCACTTGATATTCAGCTTTAACTTTCTGACAAATTAAACATTATGAAACGAAGTCAGAAATATCACTTTTCATTTCGGACCACCAGTAATACTGTTTCAGATCATTATACATTTTCGTACAACCCGGTTGCACAGATAACCGACTATTGTGAGCTTCACTCAAAATCATCTGAATTAACTCTGGATTTTTCTGAGCACAAATTTGATCTCGAAATCTCAAATAATCATCTTTATCAACTATGAATTCTGAATCAGACTCTAAATCACACTGAGCTCTTATAAGCTAAAATCTCATTATCATTCTTTTGAGCTTCAATAATCCACTTTAAGAACAAGGGTCTTGCTTTCAATTCAGTTAAAACTAAGCCATCATCAGACAGAACCAAATGAGCATTCATCGCACGTAAAGCAAACAACAATTTTTGACTCAAGGCATCGGCAACAACGTTTGCTTTTCCCTGATGATAATCAATCTCAAGTTCATAGTCTTTTAGCAGTTCTAACCATCTTCTGTGTCACAGATTTAGATCTTTCTGAGTCATTAGATATTTCAAACTCTTATGATCAGAATATACATGAAATTTCTTACCAAACAGGAAGTGACGCTAAATCTTTAGAGCAAACACAATCACGACTAACTCAAGATCGTGTATCTGATAGTTCTTTTCATGCGGCTTCAACTATCTCGAAGCATAAGCAATGACTTCACCTTCTTGCATTAAAAAAATCCCAAACCGATCAACGAAGCATCACTGTATATCACAAATTCTTTACACGATTCTGGTTGTACCAATACCAAAGCTTTAGTCAACAAAGCTTTCAATTGATCGAAGCTATTCTGACACTTTTCAGACCACTCAAATTTAGCGTCTTTTTGAAGCAATTTTGTCAACGGAGTCACAATCATAAAAAAGTCTTTTACAAACCTCCTATAATAATCGGCGAGTCCTAGAGAACTACGGACTTCAGAGACATTCCTAGAAGGTTTTAATCCAGAATAGCTGAAATCTTGCTCGAATCAACTCGAATACAAGATGCTGATACAATATGACCTAGAAAACCAACTTCTCGCAACCAGAATTCACATTTACTGAACTTCGCATATAACTCTTTATCTCGTACAATCTGTAGCACTAATCTTAGATGCTCGGCATGTTCAGACTCATTACATGAAAAAATCAATATGTCATCTGTAGTGCCTCAAATTTCGGCCAAAAAGTATTGGGCCTTGTGTATGGGTCTGTAAAGAGGTTGTATATAAGCATTTAATTGTACAAGGAAATGACACAATTAAATCTCTGCTTTGGTGGTAAATGGCCCTGAGAAGTGTTGGAGAAATCTTCGGTTCAAACCTGCACTTTAGTAAAAATTTTGGTTTAAAGTGAATAAAACCCTGGGTGCTTGGATAAAGGCCATTTAAATTATTGTGGTAAATTATGACACAAAGAAGCATGTAGTCTAGTGGTTGTGGCGTCATTAAGGTTGCAAGGGAGCCTGGGTTCAAGTATTGTCTCTTACAATTTATTTTGGTTTTCCTTTTAAAGGAACCTGGACTTTGGCCTATAGACCTTATAATTAATTGAGACTAAAATGGTGATACAAAGAGCCTTGTGGTGTAGTGGCCAGGTGGCGTGTTGTGTACTGTGAGGTTTAAGGTTCAAGCCTTAAGATGCGCAGTAGAGTATATATTTTACTGCTTGAGCTGTGTAAGAGGTGGAGTTGGACTGGAACTCTATAGTTGAAGTGGTCATAAAAAAATAAGGAATTTTCCTAATGGTTGAAAGTAATCCCACATCGGGAAGCTGAAATGGGAATTGGTGAGAAGCTGGCTTTAAATAGAGCGAATAAGATGAGTTGGTAAGGGAAAAAGTGATTAACACTCAATGCAGGATGTGCCAAGGTTAGTGATCATGGACTTCGACGCGTTCTCATAAACAGGTGTGTATTTCGCACTACTTTAGCTGTAAAACGGCAAATGCCGGAATGCTTAAATGCCGGTCACACGGTGATGGTAGCCACACGAGTGTGCAAGCACACGTGTGGGAGCTTTGACACGATGGTTGAGGCCATTATGAGTGCTCTCGTGGGCTTAGGTTACTTTGGGCCACGATGGGCCGGGATAGGCCATGTGGGCCCAAGTGGATAAATTGTATAATTATGTAGTAAATATTGGATTGGACTATGTGGATCTCATATTTGTAGGCTAGTATTACTGAAATACTCCTATATGGTAGAATTACTAAAATGCCCCTATAGGATAGAATTACTAAAATGCCCCTGTAGGGTAGAATTACAGAAATACTCTTGGTTTAAAAAATTACTAAAACCCTTGGTTTACAAAATTACCAAAATACCCTCGATTAGCAAAATACCCTTAAATTGTGAAATTACCAAAATACCCTTGACCTGTTAAATTACTGAAATACCCTTGACTTGTCAAATTATCGAAATACCCTTAATTTATAAAATTACCAAAATACCCCTAATTTGGAAAATTATCGAAATACCCTTGATTTAGAAAATTATAGAAATACCCCTGATTTACAAAATTACCGAAATACCTTTAGTTTGTAGATTTACCAAAACACCTTTGTAGGGTGAAATGACTAAAATACCCTTAATAGGTAAAAAGACCGTTCTGCCCTTCTATGGTATATAACTCACTGATAATACAATTTGATTGATTTGACTATGTTTTGAATGAGAATGTATGATTGTGATTTGTATGATTTTGTATGCTGTGTGTATATTTACTGTATTCATATAATATTATGTTGCACATGGGTGGGGATTATGAAACAGAGGAAGAAATTGAGGATCACATGGTTGCTTAAAGACTGTGGATCTACCGATTGAGGATCGCATGGTTGCTTAACGATCGTGGATCCACTGATTAAGGATCGCATGCTTGCTTGACGACCGTGGATCCACCGGTGGATTTTTAGCCTAATATATGATTTTTGACGACTCTCTGTCAATCATATTTACCCGAGGCTGTGTGCCGACTATATTACCATCGCTGATGGCTATGTGCCTAACATGATAGAGCTACCGATGGCTTAAAGCCAATTATTCTGATTATGGCTTTGCGCCAACCTACATATGGCTCTGTGCCAACCTAATTATGGCTGTGTGCCAAACGTATTTGCCTAAGGCTATGTGCCAATATATGATTACTAAAGACTCTGTGTCGATCACATTTACCTAGGGCTGTGTGCCAGTTATGTTACTCAAGTTGAGGGCTATGTGCCTAACATAATGCAGTTATCAATGGCTTTCTGCCATTGTGCCATTCTGCTTATGGCTTCAGTCATCATGTTATCTGGCAGCGTTGCTGCGATGTTCACAACTATGTGTTGTCCTGTTTACGGCTATGTGCTGTTCTATCTACGGCGTTGAGCCTTCCTATTAACTTAGTGCCGTAATCGGTGCTAAGCTTAGTGTGTTGGCTGGGTGGGTCAATTTTATCCCCACACGGTATGTTGGTTGGTATGGGTGCTGTGTTGGTTGGATTGGGCCGGTAATTTTTCTACATATTTGCATATGATACTAATTCTGTAATGGGCTTTGGCCCAGACTGATTCTAAATTTTTTCTATTTACTAACTGTTTTAGTTTAGGAGGGGATTAAGCACTGAGTTTTCATAAACTCACCCCATTTATTAACTGTGCAGGTAATCCCCAACATTAGGAGGATAGGTGCTGCGAGCGACTCGGAGGTGGCCACACAACTGCTATTGTTTTTTACTTTCTTTTAAGTTATCTATTTACAAGTACTTATATTTGATCCAGGTTGTAACAAGGCCTATTTTAATTTCTGGTTTTAAATCTGGAATTTTATATACTATTTTCTAACTGTTGGAGTAGAACACGGTTTTCTTTTCCAAAACAATAATTGTTCTTCAAAATATCACCTTTCCGTAAAACTTTAAACTAAGCTTCCACAGAAAATAATGTTTCAAAGGTAATAATGTTTTACAAGAGAATGACTTTTAATAAACCAACGGAAACTTAAGTGTTCACAAGTTTTAAAATGGCCAGAGGATTTAAATAGTAAAAGGGTTTTCAATGAGAAGATGGTTTTTGAAAAACACTTCAATGTGACACGCCAGATTTGGGCCTAACTTCTAGGTCAGGTTTGGGGTGTTACATTTAGTGGTATTAGGGCAAAATTGCAAAACTCGCCTGTGGAATGGGTTTTAAAATTGGATTTTCGAAAGAATTGTTTCCAAAAGGTTTGAAAAGATTTGAAGTGTTTGAAATGTTTTTCTGAATATTTTTCCTGAAAGTGTGGTTACCGATTCTCCGGCACCAAATCCGTAAGTTTCTGTTAGACTGTACTTAAAGTTAGATTTTGTATTTATTCAGTGTATGTTCTGGAAATCAGATTTTTTTTTAGTTAGCAATAGTACGGTGATGGATTCTGAATGCAAGCAAGGTCGCGAGGAGTCGCCCGTCTCCTCGGAACATGAGATGGTTTAGAAAACTGTAGTCAAGGTAAGTCTGCCAACTTCAGGTAACAATAACCCAGAGCTTGGTATGGAGGCACTGACCCGGTTGGTATGGGAAATATTGGAAGAAGTGTTCGAGGCAAGACTTAAGGCGTATGGTCAAACACTTCAGGCTAGGTGCATGGAGTGCAGCAGGAAGAGGGATCACAGTCCTCTGAAGTAGGAGCCTCGTTCTGTCAAACACGTTAAGTCTCGCTGAACTTTTCGGCTTGCGACCGTTACAAAAGGCACTATCCGGGCGAATGCTGGAGGAAGTCAGGAGCATGTCTTATATATGGGTCTAAGGAGTATTAGGTTCGGGATTGCACAGTTCCTTTTAAGTCAGGTGTGTTTTGTTTGGATGTGATGTTTGAATATAGAAATTGTATGCATGTGTGGTAAATATATGTTTGCTTCTGTGGTTAGATGTTTGGTTGGGTGTATTAGGTTTTGAGATTAAGTTAAAAGTGTGTTAGTGTAGTTTGGAACTAGAGTGCGCGGTAGGAGCATAGTGGTGTAGATTGAGCTAAGCACTTGTTCAGATAGTTGGAAATTTTGAGGACAAAATTTCTTTAACAAGGTAGAATTATAACGCCCTTAATTTGGGCCTAAAAGTATTGGGCCTTATGTATGGGTCTGTAAAGAGGTTGTATATAAGCATTTAATTATACAAGGAAATGACACAATTAAATGTGTGCTTTGGTGGTAAATGGCCCTGAGAAGTGTTGGAGAAATCTTGGGTTCAAACTTGGGCTTTAGCAAAAATTTTGGTTTTAAGTGAATAAAATCCTAGGTGCTTGGATGAAGGCCTTTTAAATTATTGTGGTAAACAATGGCACAAGGAAGCATGTGGTCTAGTGGTTGTGGCGTCACTAAGGTTGCAAGGGAGCTTGGGTTCAAGTCTTTTCTCTTGTAATTTATTTTGGTTTTTCTTCTAAAGGAACTTGGACTTTGGCCTATAGACCTTATAATTAATTGAGGCTAAAATGGTGACACAAAGAGCCTTGCGGTGTAGTGGCAAGGTGGCGTGTTGTGTAACTGTGAGGTCTAAGGTTTAAGTCTTGGGATGTTTAGTGGAGTATTTATTTTACTGTCTGAGCTGTGTAGGAGGTGGTGTTGGACTGGAACTCTGTGGTTGAAGTGGTCATAAAAAATTAAGGAATTTTCTAATGGTTGAAAGTAATCCCACATCGGGAAGTTAACATGGGAATTACTGAGAAGCTGGCTTTAAATAAAGCGAAGAAGATGAGTTGGTGACAGAAAAAGTGATTAAGACTGAATGCAAGATGTGCCAAGGTTAGTGATCGTGGACTTCAGTGCGTTCTCATAAACAGGTGTGTATTTCGCACTACTCTAGCTGTAGAACAGCAAATGCCGGAATGTCGAAATGTCGGTCACACGGCGATGGCAGGCACCCAACCGTGCAAGCGTACATGTGGGAGCTTTGACGTGATGGTTGAGGCCGTCATAAGTGCTCTTGTGGGCTTAGGTTGCTTTCGGCCACGATGGGTCGAGATGGGCCCAAGTGGATAAATTGTATGATTGTGTAGTAAATATTGGATTGGACTATGTGAATCTCAAATCTGTAGGCTAGTATTACTGAAATACCCCTGTAGGGTAGAATTACTGAAATGCCCCTATAGGATAGAATTATTGAAATGCCCCTGTAGGGTAGAATTTATGAAATACCCTTGGTTTACAAAATACTAAATACCCTTGATTTACAAAATTACCAAAATACCCTTAATTAGCAAAATACCCTTAATTTGTGAAATTACCTAAATACCCTTGACCTGTAAAATTATCGAAACACCCTCGACTTGTTAAATTACCGAAATACCCTCGATTTGTAAAATTATCAAAATAACCCTAATTTGGAAAAATATCGAAATACCCTTGATTTGAAAATTTACAAAAATACCCCTGACTTGCAAAATTATAGAAATACCCTTAACTTTCAAAAATTACAGAAATACCATTAGTTTGCAAAATTATCGAAATACCCTTGGTTTGTAGATTTACCAAAAACACCTTTGTAGGGTGAAATGACTAAATACCCCTAATAGGTAAAAAGACCGTTCTCCCCTCTAGGGTATATGACTCACTGATAATATAATTTGATTGATTTGACTATATTTCGGCTAAGAATGTATGACTGTGATTGGACTGTCGTGACTGTGATTTGTATGATTTTGTATGTCGTGTGTATATTTGCTGCATTCATATAATATTATGTTGCACATGGGTGGGGATTATGAAACGGAGGAAGAAATTGAGGATCGCATGGTTGCTTGGTGACCGTGAATCCACTAATTGAGGATCGCATGGTTGCTTGACGACCGTGGATCCACCGATTAAGGATCGCATGGTTGCTTGACGACCTTGGATCCACCGGCGACTTTTAAGCCCAATATGTGATTTTTGACGACTTAGTATCGATCATAATTACCCGAGGTTATGTGCCGACTATATTACCGTCGCTGATGGCTATGTTCCTAACATGATACAGCTACCGATGGATTAAAGCCAATTATTCTAATTATGGCTTTGCACCAACCTACATATGGCTCTGTGCCAACCTGATTATTGTTGTGTGCCAAACGTATTTACCTAAGACTATGTGCCAATATATTATTACTGATGACTCTGTGTCGATCAAATTTACCTAGGGCTGTGTGCCGATTATGTTACTCAAGTTGAGGGTTATGTGTCTAACATAATGCAGCTATCGATGGCTTTGTGCCATTGTGCCATTCTGCTTATGGCTTCCAACCGTCCTGTTATCTGGCAGCGTTACTGCGATGTTTACAACTATGTGTTGTCATGTTTACGGCTATGTGCTGTGCTATCTACGGCGTTGAGCCTTCCTATTGACTTAGTGCCGCAATCGGTGCTAAGCTTAGTGTGTTGGCTGGGTGGGTCGATTTTATCCCCACATGGTGTGCTGGTTGGTACGGGTGGTGTGTTGGTTGGATTGGGCTGGTAATTTGTCTGCATATCTGCATATGATACTGATTCTGTAATGGGCTCCGACCCAAATTGATTCTAAATACTGTCTGCTTACTAACTGTTTTAGTTTAGGAGGGGATTACACACTAAGTTTCCATAAACTCACCCTATTTATTAACTGTGCAGGTAATCCCCATCATTAGGAGGGTCGGTGCTACGAGGGACTCGGAGGTGGTCACACAACTGCTATTGTTTTTGACTTTCTTTTAAGTTATCTATTTACAAGTACTTACATTTGATTTCGGTTGTAACAATGCATATTTTATTTTCTGGTTCTAAACTTGGAATTTTATATACTGTTTTATAACTACTGGAGTCGAACACGGTTTTCTTTTCCAAAACAATAACTGATTTTCAAAATATCTCGTTTCCTTAAAACTTTAAACTAAGCTTCCGCAGCAAATAAAGTTTTAAAGGTAATAATGTTTTACAAGAGAATGACTTTTAATAAACCAACGGAAACTGAGGTTTTCAACAGTTCTAAAATGGCCAGAGGTTTTAAATAGTAAGAAGGGTTTTCAATGAGAACATGGTTTTTGAAAAACACTTCAATGTGACACGCCAGGTTTGGGCCTAACTTCTAGGTCAGGTTTGAGGTGTTACATTTAGTGGTATTAGAGCCAAATTACAAAACTTGTCTGTGGAAAAGGTTTTAAAATTGGATTTTCGAAAGAATTGTTTCAAAAAGGTTTGAAAAAATTTGAAATGTTTGAAATGTTTTTCTAAATATTTTTTTTGAAAGTGTGGTTACCGAGTATCCGGCACCGAATCCGTAAGTTTCTGTTAGACTGTACTTAAATTTAGATTTTGTATTTATTCAGTGTATGTTTTGGAAATCAGATTTTTTTTAGTTAGCAACAGTACGGTGATGGATTCCGAAGGCAAGTAAGGTCGCAGGGAGTCGCCCGTCTCCCTGGAACATGGGATGGTTCAGAAGACTGTAGTCAAGGTAAGTCTGCCAATTTCAGGTAACAATAACCCAGAGCTTGGTACGGAGGCACTGACCCAGTTGGTAAGGGAAATATTGGAAGAAGTGTTCGAGGCAAGACTTAAGGCGTATGGTCAAACACTTCAGGCTAGGCGCATGGAGTGCAGCAGGAAGAGGGATCACAGTCCTCTGAAGTAGGAGCCTCGTTCTGTGAAACGCGTGAAGACGTGTCTAAACTTTTCGGCTTGCGAGCGTTGCAAAAGGCGCCATCCGGGCGAATGGTGGAGGAAGTCATGAGCGTGTCTCAGATATGGGTCTAAAGAGCATTGGGTTCGGGATTGCACAGTTCCTTCTAAGTCAGGTGTGTTTTGTTTGGATGTGATGTTTGAATATAGAAATTGTATGCATGTGTGGTAAATATCTGTTTGCTTCTATGGTTAGATATTTGGTTGGGTGTGAGAGGTTTTGAGATTAAGTGAAAAGTGTGTTAGTGTAGTTTGGAACTAGAGTGCACAGCGGGAGCGTAGTGGTGTAGATTGAGGTAAGCGCTTGTTCAGATAGTTGGAAATTTTGAGCACAAAATTTCCTTCAGAGTGTAGAATTGTAGCACCCTGAATTTGGGCCTAAAAGTATTGGGCCTTGTATGGGTCTATAAGGAGGTTGTATATAAGCATTTAATTGTACAAGGAAATGACACAATTAAATGTGTGCTTTGGTGGTAAATGGCCCTGAGAAGTGTTGGAGAAATCTTGGGTTCAAACCTAGGCTTTAGTAAAAATTTTGGTTTTAAGTGAACAAAACCCTGAGTGCTTGGATGAAGGCCTTTTAAATTATTATGGTAAATAATGACACAAGGAAGCATCTGGTCTAGTGGTTGTGGCGTCACTAAGGTTGCAAGGGAGCCTGGGTTCAAGTATTGTCTCTTGCAATTTATTTTCGTTTTTCTTTTAAAGGAACCTAGACTTTGGCCTATAGACCTTATAATTAATTGAGGCTAAAATGGTGACACAAAGAGCCTTGTGGTGTAGTGGCAATGTGGCGTGTTGTGTAACTGTGAGGTCCAAGGTTTAAGTATTGGGATGTGCAGTGGAGCATTTATTTTGCTATCTGAGCTGTCTAGGAGGTGGAGTTGGACTGGAACACTGTGGTGGAAGTTGTCATAAGAAAATAAGGAATTTTCCTAATGGTTGAAAGCAATCCCACATCGGGAAGCTAACATGGGAATTGGTGAGAAGCTGGCTTTAAATAGAGCGAAGAAGATGAGTTGGGGAGGGAAAACATGATTAAGGCTCAATGCAGGATGTGCCAAGGTTAGTGATTGTGGACTTTGGCGCGTTCTCATAAACAGGTGTGTATTTCGCACTACTTTAGCTGTAGAACGGCAAATGCCGGAATGCTGAAATACTGAAATGCTGGTAACACGGCAATGGCAGCCACACGAGCGTGTAACCGTATGTGTGGGAGCTTTAACGTGATGGTTGAGGCCATCATGAGTGCTCTCGTGGGCTTAGGTTTCTTTGGGCCACGATGGGTTGGGATAGGCCATGTGCGCCCAAGTGGATAAATTGTATGATTGTGTAGTAAATATTGGATTGGACTATGTGAATCTCATATCTGTAGGCTAGTATTACTGAAATACCTCTGTAGGGTCGAATTACTGAAATGCCCCTGTAAGATAGAATTACTGAAATGCCCCTGTAGGATAGAATTTCTGAAATACCCTTGGTTTACAAAATTACTAAATACCCTTGGTTTACAAAATTACCAAAATACCCTCAATTAGCAAAATTACCCTGATTTGTGAAATTATAGAAATATCCTTGACCTGTAAAATTCCCTAAATACTGTTGACTTGTTAAATTACCGAAATACCCTCGATTTGTAAAATTACCAATATACCCCTAATTTGGAAAATTACTGATATACCTTTGATTTAGAAAATTATAGAAATACCCTGGACTTTCAAAAGTTACAAAAATACCATTGGTTTGCAAAATTATTGAAATACCCTTGGTTTGTAGATTTATCGAAACACCCTTGTAGGGTGAAATGACTAAAATACCCCTAATAGGTAAAAAGACCATTCTGCCCTTCTAGGGTATATGACTCACTGATAATACAATTTGATTGATTTGACTATGTTTTGACTGAGAATGTATGACTGTGATTGGACTGCTGTGACTATGATTTGTATGATTTTGTATGCCGTGTGTATATTTGTTGCATTCATATAACATTATGTTGCACATGGGTGGGGCTTATGAAACAGAGGAAGAAATTAAGGATCGCATGGTTGCTTGACGACCGTGGATCAACTGATTGAGAATTGCATGGTTGCTTGACTACTGTGGATCCACCGATTAAGGATTCCATGGTTGCTTGACGATCGTGGATCCACCGGTAGCTTTTAAGCCCAGTATATGATTTTTGACGACTCTGCGTCGATCATATTTACCTAAGGCTGTGTGCCGACTATATTACCGTCGCTGATGGCTATGTGCCTAACATGATACAACTACCGATGGCTTAAAGCCAATTATTCTGATTATGGCTTTGCGCCAACCTACATATGGCTCTATGCCAACCTGATTATGGTTGTGTGCCAAACATATTTGGCTAAGGCTATGTGCCAATATATGATTATTGACGACTCTGTGTCGATCACATTTACCTAGGGCTGTGTGCCAGTTATGTTACTTTAGTTGAGGGCTGTGTGCCTAACATAATGCAGTTATCGATGACTTTGTGCCATTTTACCATTCTTCTTATGGCTTCCAGCCGTCCTGTTATCTGGCAGCGTTGCTGCGATGTTTACGACTATGTGATGTCCTATTTACGGCTATGTCCTGTTCTATCTACGGTGTTGAGTCATCTTGTTGACTTAGTGCCGCAGTCAGTGCTAAGCTTGGTGTGTTGGCTGGGTGGGTCGATTTTATCCCCATATGGTGTGCTGGTTAGTACGGGTGGTGTGCTGGTTGGATTGGGTTGGTAATCTGTCTGCATATCTACATATGATACTGATTCTGTGATGGGCTCCAGCCCAGACTGATTCTGAATTCTGTCTGTTTATTAACTGTTTTAGTTTAGGAGGGGATTACACACTGAGTTTTCATAAACTCACCCCGTTTATTAACTGTGCAGGTAATGGGGCATTTGGAGGATCGGTGCTGCGAGGGACTCGGAGACGGCCACACAACTGCTATTGTTTCTGACTTTCTTTTAAGTTATCTGTTTACAAGTGCTTATATTTGATTTGGGTTGTAACAAGGCCTGTTTTAATTTCTGGTTCTAAATTTGGAATTTTATATACTATTTTATAACTGCTGGAGTAGAACACAGTTTTCTTTTCCAAAACAATAACTGTTTTTCAAAATATCACGTTTCCACAAAACTTTAAACTAAGCTTCCACAACAAATAAAGTTTTAAAGGTAATAATGTTTTACAAGAGAATGACTTTTAATAAACCAACGAAAACTGAGGTTTTCACAAGTTTTAAAATGGCCAGAGATTTTAAATAGTAAGAAGGGTTTTCAATGAGAACATGGTTTTTGAAAAACACTTTAATGTGACACGCCAGATTCGGGCCTAACTTCTAGGCCGGGTTTGGGGTGTTACATCATCAATGAATAAAACAAAAAATTGATCTAGATACGGTCTGAAAATTCTATTCATCAAATCCATAAAGATAGCAGGTGCATTAGTTAATCCGGAAGGCATAAGTAAGAATTCATAATGGCCATACCTTGTTCTGAAAGTAGTTTTTGAAATGTCTGAGTCTTTTACTTGTAACTGATAATAGCCTGATCTGAAATCTATTTTTGAAAACACAACAACTTCTTTCAACTAATCAAACAAATCATCAATTCGAGGGAGAGAATACTTATTCTTGATAGTCACTTTATTCAACTGACAATAATCTAAACACATTCTCATCGTATCGTCTTTCTTTTTCAAAAATAGAACTGGAGCACCCCAAGGTGAGAAACTTGGTCTAGAAAATCCATTATCAGTCAACTCTTGCAACTGAGATTTTAATTCTTTTTGTTCAATCGGAGCCAATCTATACGGATCTATCAAAATCGAAGTAGTACTAGGTACCAATTCAATGCAAAATTCTACTTCTCTAACCAGAGGTAATCCTAGAAGTTCTTCAGGAAACACATTAGGGAACTCACAAACAATAGGCACAAATTCAACTTTCTTTTCTGACATTCTCGAATCAATCACATACGCAAAGTAAGCTTGACAACACTTTCTCACCATACTCAAAGCTTTCATCGAAGATATTACAGTAGGTAATCCATTCAAATCACTAGATTCAATTCTGACTATTTCATCATTCTTGCATCTTAAATCAATAGTTTTCTGTTTGCAGTTTACAACAGCATCATACAAAGTTAACGAATCCATACCCAGAATTATATCAAATTCATTAAAAGGTAACAAGATCAACTGACAATTCTTGCAGACTTTATTGACCAAAACACATCTATCCAGGGGGTTCAAAACTCTAATTACAAATTCAGACTGTACAGGAAAAGTCTTACTGTTCTATAAGTTCATGCATATATACAAATGTGTTGATACAGGATCTATCAAAGCAATCACAGAAGTATCATAAAGAGTAAATGTACCTATAATCATATCTGGCGATGAAGCTTCTTCACGAGCTCGGATAGCATAGGTTCTGACAAGTGCACGAGCCTCTAATCTAGCAACTGTATCTTTTGTCCCTCTCTGATTGCCACTTACATTTCCCATATTTTTGGGAGGTCTACCACGAGAAACTTTGCAACTCGGCCTCAGATTATGAACATTATATTTTTCAGCTAAATCTGGGTAATCTTTTATAAAATGATTTCGTGAACCACAATTGTAACAAGCTTGGTTATTACTCTTTCCCCAGCACTCTCCAAAATGTCGTCTTCCACATTGATCACACTCAGGTTTTTCATTCTTTGCATTACCAACACTAGTAACAGACGTAGCTAGAGCTTTAAAGCTAGATTGTGATCTAGCACGATCTATGTTCGAAGGACCCGTAGTAGCCTTTGAACGGCTATTATCATCTCTGAATATCTTTGTTGCAAACTGAAAAACTTGCTTGATGATCTCTTTCGCACCTCTCTAGCTTTAAAATCAGCATTTCTTTTCTCTTTCCCGAGATCTTCAGCTTTATATGCTCGTCCAACAAGCACAACAAGCCATATTAGATTGGAAATCATCGAAGATTGTATCAGACATTTAAAGTTTTCTGTGCCTGGCTGGGTATTATAGACGCTTTGTTGAGGGGTTTTTCGTGATTACTGCGCGTCTAACTAAGTTACTGCAGAAAAGAGTACAGTTTAGTTGGACTGATAAGCAACAAGAGAGTTTTCAAAAAGGGAAAAAGGTTCTGATTGAGGCCCCTGTCTTAATACAGCCAGAATCTGGGAAGGAGTTTACTTTCTACAATGATGTGTCGCACATTGGATTAGGTTGTATGCTGATTTAGGAGGGCAAAGTGATTGCTTACGCATCACATCAGCTTAAGCCTCACGAGGCGAATAACCCTACTCACGACTTGGAGTTGGCTACAGTGGTCTTCGCGTTAAAGATTTGGAGGCAGCACTTATATGGTGAGAAATGTATTATTTATACAGATCATAAGAGCCTCAAATACCTTCTTACTCAAAAGGAGTTGAATCTTAGACAACAAAGATGGATAGAGCTAATTAAGGATTATGATTACTCGATTGAGTACCACCCTGGTATGGCTAACGTGGTAGCTGACGCACTAAGCCAAAGGGTTGTATTTGATTTGAAAGTGATGTTTGCTCGTATCAGCCTGTTTGATGATTGTAGTTTATTGGCTGAGCTTCATGTGAAACCGACGTGGACTAAACAAACTAAGAATAAATAGTTGTTAGATGAGTCACTGGTTTCTCGCTTTTGACAAGTTGAGAATGCTGAGACTGTGGATTTTGGGCTGAATAGTGAGGGAGTATTGTGTTTTCGTGGAAGAGTTTGTATATCGAGGGATTCTAATTTGACGCAGTCTATACTGCAAGAGGCGCATAGTAGTCCATATGCTATGTATCCTGGCAAAAACAAGTTATACTGAGATCTTCGTGAGCTGTATTGGTGGCCTTGAATGAAACGCAAAGTTACCAATTACGTGAGTAAGTCTCTGACTTGCCAACAAGTTAAATTTGAGCATTAGCTACCTTTTGGGTTATTAAAACCAGTTAAGATTTCACTCTGGAAGTGGGAAAGGGTAACCATGGATTTTGTGAGTGAACTACCCTTGATGTCTACTAAGAAGGATTCGATATGGGTTATCGTAGAAAGACTGATGAAATCTACTCATTTTATACTGGTCCACACTAATTATTCGCTGCAGAAATTGGCCAAGTTGTATGTGGCTGAGATTGTGAGACTGCATGGAGTACCAGTTTCTATCATATCTGACAGAGATCCTAGATTTATATCTCAGTTCTGGAAGAAGTTACACGAGGCTTTGGGTATAAGGTTGGACTTCAGTACTGTATTTCATCCTCAAACAGACGATCAGTCAGAGAGGGTGATTCAAATACTGGAGGACATGTTAAGATGCTGTGTAATTGATTTTCGAGGCAGTGGGGAAGACTACTTGCTATTGGCAGAGTTCACTTACAACAACAGTTATCAGTTCAGTATTCAGATGGCACCGTATGAGGTGTTATATGGTCGTAGGTGTCGTACTCTTACCTATTAGATTGAAATTGGTGAGTGGCAAGTTTTGGAGCCAAAGTTTGTTTCTGATACTAAAGAAAAGGTAAAGTTAATTCGAGATCGGTTAAAAGAAGCAACTGATAGGCAGAAATCATATGCAGACTTATAGCGTAAAGAGATCGACTACTCTGTGGGGGATTATGTCTTTCTGAAGGTCTCACCGTGGAAGAAAATCCTAAGATTTGGACGAAAGGGCAAGCTTAGCCCTAGGTTTATTGGGCATTACCTGGTTCTAAAACGGGTGGGACCAATTGCCTATTAGCTTGAGTTGCCCCTAGATTTAGACAGGATTCATGATGTGTTCCACGTCTTCATGCTAAATTCTCACCGCTCTGATCCACGCATATTGTGCTAGTTGAGAAAATTAAGGTTAGATCTTATTTGACTTTCGAGGAAGAACCGGTGCAAATACTGGATCGTGACGTTAAAGTGCTATAAAGGAAATCTGTTCCATTAGTCAAGGTGCTTTAGCGTAATCACGATTTAGAGGAAGCCACGTGGGAGCCTGAAGAGGCGATGCGATAGCAATACCCTCACTTATTCTGATTAGTTAAATTTTAAGGCTGAAATTTCTTTAAGGGGGTAGACTTGTAATAACCCAAAAATTTAGGGTCTTTATCTTTGCAAGCTTTGACGTAAACATCATGTTTGCTTTGTTGGTCAAGTAATCTGCGTATGTTTGGGGGTTTTTAGGAAGCCTAGGTTCAAGTATGGCCTTTGGCAAAATTTTAATTTTTGCTCTTTTAGAAACCTGGATGTTAGCTTATAGGGCATATATTAAGTTGTGTTTGTTTTGTGACACAAGAGATCTTGTGGCTTGGTGGCTAATGGTGTGACTAGGCATGGTAAGAGTAAGAGCTCAAATCCCATGGTAAGCAAGGGGATTTTATTTTGCTACTTGGGTGGCAACTCTTTGTGGTGGATTCGAACTCTATGAAGTAGTTGTAGACTTGGTAAAAGAGGAAGAGTATCATGGGATAAGATGTTGGTTGTTTGGGATTTGTAGGAGGAAAAGGTAAAGAGATAACGAGAGAAAATCATGGAATTGGAGAGGAGGGAGTTGTAGCCGAATTGGGGAGTTTGATTGTGCAAATTCAGCTAAGAAACTCACTTTGTGTTTTTTCAGCAATTTGTGAGTGTGAAGGAGCCGATTTTCCTCTTGACCATTTTGGGTTTTGTCTTTTGACATTTCTAGCTTCTTTTCTCCTTAGTGTCATTTCACAAGTGACTATTTGGACTCTTTTACTTTTTCGACATTGCCTTCAGTTTCTTGTCTGCCACTTGGTGTTGTAGGATTATTTCAGTACACTGGAGTGTGGTGGTATCGGTTTCATAAATATTTTGGTAATCGAGATCTCAGTGGAGTAAGGTGGTCGTGAAGCCTTAGAACTTTTCTATCTCTCATCATTCATTTAAGGTAAACTCGACACCTTGTTTTAGGTATTGGCCGAATACAGAAATGGGTTATAGGGAAATATTCTTTTAACAAGAAACCATTATGGGGCAATTAATCGCCAGGGTGCAAGGGTTGTTTTGGCCTGCGATTTTGGAGGGATTAGTCCAGATCATCTAATTGTGGTAGGTGATGACTGTTAGATCGTGGTTTTAGTTCTTGAGAATATTAGTAGTTGTAAGACTGAATAATTAATTTGGATGATGTAGGTTGGTGTTCAAGGGATGATTTGTAGGCTTTCGCAAATAGGTGTGTAATAGTACACCACTCAATTACTATCAAAGCCAAAAGAGATGTGTAATCACACCTCTGTTAAACTGTGATTCGGCAAAAGCCGAAAGGCCAAAATGTCGAAACGTCGACATTCGAGCCCTCACGAGCGTGCGAACGACGTGGGGCGATCTAAACCCACAAAACATGGGCGATAGACTAAAGAGGCCACCACGTACGTTTTCATGGACTTGGGCCGTTATGGGCTTCGATAGGTCAAAATGGGCTGTGTGGGCCCAATGGGCTTGTGGGCCCCACACGGGTAAAATCCTCGATAAGAGATAGTTAATGGATTGGACTATGAGGCTCGCGTCATCGTGTCTGAATTTGGGCTAGATGGGCCACACGAGCGTGTGGGCCTATTTGGGCCCAAAAGCGAGTTTTGGGCCCATATTCGCTATTCTGGCCATGTAGGTTATCTGAGTCACTCGTGATGGTAGTTCATCTAAGAGGTCATAATATGTACCGAGACACCAAAATTAGCTAAATGACCAAAATTCCCCTAAGGGTAAAATTACCATTTTACCCTAATTGTCGAAATGACCATTATACCCCTAGAGGTAGGTTGACTGATGAGTATTTGGTATACGTATGACTATGTCTGAGTATGATCTTTTGTATGCATAATATATTTATGACATGACATTCTATACGGGGTTGGAGACAGATTTGGAGGAAGTTTTGTACTAGTGGTTTTGCCATGCATTCTAATTGTAGTGGCTCCGCCCCGTTTTCTGTTATTAGCAACTTCGTTGCGTTATTGGTGTGTTGGCAGGGTGGGTTGATCGAATCCCCACATGGTGTATTGGCTGGTACGGGTGGTGTACTGGTTGGATTGGGTTGGGATACTTATTTGCTCTGTATTGATTCTGTTTTAGGCTTGGGCCCACTTTGTAACTAGACTTCTCTATTACTGAATAAGGCTACCGTCCAAACTGTTTTGCATATTCTGATTTCTTTTGTCTGTTTGGGGATTACACACTGAGTTTTCACAAACTCACCCTTCATTTTAACTATACAGGTAACCCCAACCATAAACGATTTGAAGCTGGGAGGGACTCGAAAGTGGCCACATGAATACAATTATTTGGATTTGATTTTAATTATTTAAATAATTTAGTTTGGGTTTTTATTTATGTAGTAAGGCCATTTAAGAGTTTTAATCTTCCTAATTAGGTTTTCATTTTATTATCTCAAACTGCTAGAATAGGATAATGGGTTTTCAAAATAGTAAATGTTTTCAAGAAAATCACACGTTTCAAATCCAAACTTTAGAAGCTTCTACATTTTTTTTAAAATAACTGAATAAAACAAAGACAACTTTTAAGCAAACATCTTGATGAAATGGCAATAATAATAAAAATGGCTTTGAAACTTAGAAATAAACTTTTATTGGTAAGACCGATTTTTTAATGCAACTTTGATGTGACATGCCAGATTCAACCGTAACGTCCAGGCTTGGTTTGAGGTGTTACACTTTGTAGGCCACACAGGCTTGTGGGCCCACTTGGGCCATATTATGGGCCTTGGGCCCATTTTCATTGATTTATTGTTAAGGTTGCACGGGTCGCTTGAGATGACTGTGGACCTATTATTGGGTCGGTAAGTACACTTAGATCCCATACTGATGAAAAGACTGTTATACCCCTATGAGGTAAAATGACTGATATGCCCCTATGATTTATTTGATTGTATTCGAGCATGAAATTTTTGCATACACGTATGATATTATGACATGACATGTTGCATGGGGATGGGTTTGATATATTTGGAGGAAGTGTACTGTACTGGTAGCTCTGCTGCATATACTGTTTAATGCCGCAACCAGTGCTATATTTTGGACTGTAGGGATGGGTGGGTCGATTTTATCCCTACATGAAGTGTAGGGCTGGACGGAGTGGAGTGTAGAGGATGGATGGGTAGGACTTCTGATTGCATTTCTGTTACTATTACTGTAATGGGCTAAGGCCACACTGCTATTGATACTGTATTGGGCTAAAGCCCTAACTGTTATTGGACTGTTACTGAAACGGGTTTAGGCCAGACTGTATTTTCCTATTGTATGACTGATTGTTTGTTTAATAAGGGATTACACACTGAGTTTTTCTAAACTCACCCTTCTGCTTCTCTACGCAGGTAACCCTTAGGTGGGACAGTGTTGCAAGAGACTCGACGGTATCCACACAACCGCAAATGTTTTCACTTTTTAACTTTTATTTTATAAGTAATTTAGTCTGGGGTATTTTTTATGTAATAAGGTCTTTTTAAAGTTTTACTATTGAATTGGGTTTTATTTATCTTGGATCATGTCTGCTAGAAGTAGGTCGCGGCTTTTCATATGATTAAATGCTTTCAAAACACCACACCTTTACAATATACTTTAAAAGCTTTCGCAAGGAAACATTGTTTTTAACTTTTTTTCTAAACCCACTTGAGTTTTTAACTACAAAAAAGATACCCTACAGTTTTGTAAAAGATGACTACGAGGGTTTTTATAGTACAGATTTTTCAACAGGACGATGCTTTTCAAATCACACTTCAATGTGGTATCGCAAATTTGACCATAACGTCTAGGCCGGGTTTGGGGTGTTACATTTAATGGTATCAGAGTCAGGTTGCAAAACTCGACTGTGGATTTGGGTTTTTCAAAAATCGTAAAATTTCCAAAAAGAACTATTACTAATGGTTGGAAAGTATTTTGAAGTGTTATTTCAGAATGTGTGGTCTACCGAGTCTCCGGCGCTGATTCTGTAAGTTCCCTAAAATTACTGTCTGCTTAAATTGAAATATTAAGACTACCGTAGGCAATAGACTGTACTGAAATACTCTATTTAGGTTAACCTAAAACTATAGTAAGACTGCGATCTGTGAAACAAAACTCTCAATCACTGATACTATTTTCCATAACATATCCTGTAATAAAAACTGGGACTATAAACTGATGCATAAGATTTATAATTCAGATAATACGCAAATCGATAATGAGCACTAGAGGTACTCGTGGTCGTGGAGGTGCTCGGGCTGGATCATTGGCATCGGGCCACATGCCTAACAATGATGTTGCGGAGGCACCGGCTTCACCTATAACTGAGACTGGGTCACACAATCATACAGCTAGGGATGACTCACTATTCCAAGCTATGTTGGGAATTCTGGAAAGGGTCCTTGGGCCTAATACTGGTACTGTGGGCCGTGGGTTGGTTACGGAACAACTCCGGTCTAATGGGGCTGAGATTTTTAGGGGCATCGCTGGAGTTGCCTCTAATGTGGCTAAGTATTGGATTGAGGCCACAGAGATGATCATGGATGACCTCGACTGCACCCAGGAGTAGAAACTAAAAGATGCAGTATCGTTGCTACGAGATGAAGCCTATCAGTGGTAGCTTACAGTGAAAGTATAACAGCCCAATTTAGACCCTAGTCAGAATGGTAGATTCGAGACCACGAATTCAAGTCAAAAAAGGTTTAAAAATTAATTTTTGTGTTTATTTTGTATGAATTTATATCTGTGAAATTTTCGTGATTTAATTTTGTTGTTTGAATGTACGATTAAATAAAAGGACTTAATCGCGTAAAATAAAAACTTGATAGTTTAATGTGTGATGACCAAATTGTTGATGTCTTTATAATATGAAGCTTTTATGTTGTAATTGGGCCATCATTAGTATTAGTGGACGACAATTGACATGTTAAATATGATAGTATAAAATTTTAACTAAGGTTAATTTTGTAATTAATAATATAAGTTAATAATATATAAAACACATCATAAATGCGACAGCCTTAAAGTGACCCTAGTCGGAAAGCGGTTTCGGGACCGCTAAACCGAGTCACCAAATTATTTGAATATGATATTATTGTCTAAAATATGTGAATATGAATGTGTGAAAGTTTTAAGCTTCGATTTAGTAAATTGCATGTGAATTTAGTCAATAGGACTTATGTGTGACACTTTTGAAATGTGATAGGTTAAAACATAAGGATCTATTAGTGCATGTAATAAAAAGGGTGGACTTGCATGTCAATTTCCCCCCTAATTAGTAGTGGCCGGCCATGACAAATAGGGTGGACAAAGTGTGATGGACAAAACATGTCATAAACATGTTATGTTGGTGTTTAATGGGAGGAATGATAAAATAAGGAGCATGGTAATAAAATAATGGAGGGGAAAATGATGAAAACAAAGAAAAAAAAAGTGTCCATCCTTTTACATTTTTTTGGCCGAAAGTTCTAAGGAGGAAGGAAGAAGGAAGGTGCTCTCTTGCTTCATGTTCGGCTTGGAAGAGGATTAGGAAGAGGTTCGGCCATACTTGTATATAGGTTAAGCTCAAGAGCTTAGAGGACCAAAGTTGGATAAAGGAAAGGAAAAAGTGATCGAATAGTCGTCGAAATCGTTCGACAACATCCGAGGTAAGTTTTAAGTGATTAAACGTTGAGTAAATTCAATCATAATAGGACATAATGAGTTGATTTAATAAGATATGATGTGGCCATGATATGTCTTAAACTCAAAGGGTAAGTTCATAAGTGTTTGGACTTGGAAATTTAAGAGCAAATTGTAATAATTTGCTTTGGACAGCAGCAGTAACGTGATTTTAGAAAATCACTATAAATTGTTGGTGTGGAATTATAGGCTGAATAAAATATGTAATCAAAGCTTAGTTAGTCTAGTTTCTTATAAAAGAGACCGTGGAAGCAAAGAAATTTCCTATAAAGAGATATTTAAAGTTGTGTGGGACAGTGTCAGAATGACTCCGAAATCCCCTGTTCTGTTTTTGGAAAATCATTATAAATTGTAAAAAAATGGTTATAAGATAAGATTTATATGCTTAGACTCCTTAATGAGTCTAGTTTCAAATGAAATCAAATAGAACACATTATGAATTCTGTACAATGAAAAATTTGATTCGTAGTGAAGGGTTGTCAGATTAGTCAAACAGTGAAACAGGGAAAAATTTAAGAAAAATCTGGTATTGATTGGCCAAACCTAAAATTCTGAAAATTTTATGGATGGAAGATATACGAGTCTATATTCAGGGAAAATTAACGGCAAGTGATTTGGAATTTTGTAGCTCCAGTTATAAATAATTTAGTGACTATTGCTTAGGAAAACAGCTCGTAGTGAATATGTGATTTTGTTGTAAACATGGATAAAACTTGTTTTAGTTGCTCATAAGCTATTGATTAAACCCATACGTGAATTCTAAATCGTGATATTGTAAAACGATATATGAGTGTTAGACGGATCTTTGATATTAAAATTTGTGAAATTGTAAGTTTATGAGTATTCGAATATGAAATGATAGTATGGCATGAAATTGAATTATTCATTGGAAAATGATTGATGTAGATTCAGCCAAGACAAAGTGTATACATGATAGTATATGTGGTATGTGAAGTAAATTTGGATAATTGTCATGTGAATACATGAAAATTTATATTTTGATTTAGGATTTTATGTGATGAATGTGAATGTGTATATATGAGATAAGGCCGAATGGCCAATGTGATGAATGTGAACATGCATATATGTGATAAGGCCGAATGGCCAATGTGATGAATATGAACATGCATATATGTGGTAAAGCGGAATGACTAATGTGAAATATGTATGAGATATGCATATATGTGGTAAAGCCGAATGGTCAATGTGAAATATATATATGTGAAATATGTATATGTGGTAAAGCCGAATGGCTAGTGTGAAATATGTAGGCGATGTGCGTATATTGTGGCCGAACGACCAATGTGAAAGGTGTGTATTATTAGATATTTGATGAGGCAAATGAATTACAAATATGACAGTCGATGTGAATGTTGTAACATGTGATTAAATGTACATGAAACTTAGAAATATATTCCGGGTAAGACCCGATGACTACGTGTGGAGATTATGTCCAGGTAAGACCCGATGACTACGTGTGGAGATTTTGTCCGGGTAAGACCCGATAACTTCGTGTGGAGATTTTGTCTGAGCTAAAGGTCTCGCCGATAATCCGAGTAGAGGTTAAAGCTATAAGACTTCGTAATAAGAATTGCTTATAAATATATTCAATGCGAAAGGTTAAACAGGTATGTACTCCAAGTTTATATGTGAGCTTGATTTGAACTAAATCATAAGGTAGTTATGTGATGCATACGAGAGCAATCTATGAGACTATTCCTATGATTATGTGACATTGGATCAGTGTGAGAGGTTATGTGAAATCATACAATATATCTATGTCACATGAGCTCACTTTTATGTGAAAGTTTATCTGTCTATTGTATATGATGAGATGTGCATATTCGGTAAAGGGATGGTATGCCCGAAGGAGGAGTGAAATAAAATATACGAACAACTATGTTATAATTTGATTGTTATCTGTTGACACTGCTTAAAACTTACTAAGCATTGTAATGCTTACTCCGTTTACTCTGTTTCCTCTGTTTTATAGATCTCATTGCGAAGCTACAGGCTCAGGGATCGTCAGCAACTAGTCACACTATCACTATCCACCGCTTGTTACTGTTATGTTCAGAATTATTTTATGGCATGTATAGGATAGACTAGTGACGAAAGAATATTTTGGTTAATGTATATAAGCCATGCGAAAATGGCATCTTTTGAATGTTTACTTAGTGAAGTTTAAATTTCACCTCTGGTTGTGCTTAGTACTTATTTAAATAAACGATCTTTATTTCAAGAAAAAGTTCAAAATTTTACTATTCTGACATGAGTTACAAGTCCGGTAATGCCCCTTACCTATTCTGGCGACGGTTACGGGATAGGGGTGTTATATTTTATTGGTATCAAAGCTACGGTTTAGTCGATTCTAGGACTAACGTAGCACGCGTGAGTCTATTTATACATGCCATAAAGTGATAAAATGATAGTGTGATGATTTTTGACTATTAAAATGTGTTTGCTGTATTGTAATGAATCTTGATCCCGATCGAGCCGTAGCAAGCTTCTGACTATGAGAATTTGCGATATAACTTCACTTAGATATGCCTAAATTATTAAGTTGATCAGGTACGTATCATGTACTCGTGTTTGAATTTCGATTTGGATTGAATTATAAGGGTATAACTGATGCAATTTTGAAAGAGTGTTATGACTATAAATGTGATTTTTGTATGTGGCTATGGAACTGGAAGTTGAATGGTCGATAAGCATGTTGTGTTTGTATTCAAGTAATGTAAATGATATACTAATGTGTATTGCCATATGTGTATATGTACATGAGAATTGAGAGTGATATATCCGGGCTAAGTCCCGAAGAGCATTCGTGCAAGTGATGTATCCGGGCTAAGTCCCGAAGAGCATTCATGCTAGTGATGTATCCGGACTAAGTCCCGAAGAGCATTCGTGCTAGCAATGTATCCGGACTAAGTCCCGAAGAGCATTCGTGCTAGTGATGTATCCGGACTAAGTCCCGAAGAGCATTCGTTCTAGTGATGTATCCGGACTAAGTTCCGAAGAGCATTCGTGCTGGTGTTATATCCGGGCTAGGTCCCGAAGAGCAATCATGCTGGTGACGTGTATTCAGGCCTTCGTGCCTAGTAGGCTTCGTGCCGGTAATTTGAGCAAAGTTTAAGTGTTCATTACTATACGAATTCAAACTTAAATGAGATAATATGTTTAAAAATGTACATACATGATGTTTATAGACTTGGTTAAGTCATTTCAATGTGTAATAACGAATGAATAAGAGCACTATGTGTGCCAGATCAGAAATTGAGGCACTGTGTGTGTGCGAATTCCTTTAACCGAGCACTATGAGTGCGAGATCGGTCAGTGGGCACTAAGTGTGTGAAGTGGAATTCATGTAAGACCTCGTCTGGGACGAAGGCATTGATTTGAGACAGTGTGTAAGACCATGTCTGGGACATGGCATCGGCTCGATATGTGAGAATATGTAAGACCATATCTAGGATATGGCATTGTAAGAGCTATATGTGCTTAATGAGTATCCGTAATGATTTCGAATGATTCAACGGGTATATTTAAGATGGTAAATAAAGTAAGATCAGAATAAGTGATACAGGTATGTACGAAAGGTATGTGAAAATCAAATGAAAGTAAAAATTTGTGAGTTCATATTATATTATGTTATGTATACTAAATAAGTGAATACGTGAAAAGATGGTGGATATGTTGTTAATAAATGAATTCATGTTATAAATGTGTTACGGATGTAGTTTATGGAATGCTTGGTATATGAAGTCATATGTGCTATTGCAAAATGACCCCTATTTTTTTTGTTAATCATATTCAAGAAATTATTTCGATTAAGTTCGACAATTGAAAGTCTGTAAGAATTTTTGATGAATGCTGATAATTTTGGATATATGGGTTATGTGCTAAAATAAATCCCATGCCGATATACTATATGAGGCTTTATGCCAAATCGATTGTATACGGGTATCGTTAACGGTGATTGAATGTGCTAAATGAATTCAATGTTCAGGTATGTGGAAGTTGATTTTCTGTTGGAAATAGGTTAAGTTGAATAGTGAGATATGATGGAGTTATAAAGGATATTTGTTGGGATGTTTGAGTATATGTGTATTTTCGGTCAGGTTATAGCTTATACATGAATAAAAATGTGAGTTACGAATATGTGGGTTAATGATATGAATTATACATGTTAATATGTGATTTATATGTGTTTGAAATGCATTTGTGAATTAAATCAAGTGATTATTGCTTATGAAATCAAGGAAATGAGATATATGTGCATACTTGTAGAAATGTTTATGTATTTGTTTTAAGATAAGAAAATGATTTTATAGACCGATGCGAAATCAATAATGAATTATAATTCCTATCAATGAGCTAATGTCTTTGTGGATATAATTCAATAAGAGAACGTTATCCAAACCTATTTACCGGTAAGATTTTCGGGGACGAAAATTTCTTAAGTGGGGGAGAGTTGTGACAGCCTTAAAGTGACCCTAGTCGGAAAGCAGTTTCAGGACCGCTAAACCGAGTCACCAAATTATTCGAATATGATATTATTGTCTAAAATATGTGAATATGAATGTGTGAAAGTTTTAAGCTTCGATTTAGTAAATTGCATGTGAATTTAGTCAATAGGACTTATGTGTGACACTTTTGAAATGTGATAGGTCAAAACATAAGGATCTATTAGTGCATGTAATAAAAAGGGTGGACTTGCATGTCAATTTCCCCCTAATTAGTAGTGGCCGGCCATGACAAATAGGGTGGACAAAGTGTGATGGGCAAAACATGTCATAAACATGTTATGTTGGTGTTTCATGGGAGGAATGATAAAATAAGGAGCATGGTAATAAAATAATGGAGGGGAAAATGATGAAAACAAAGAAAAAAAAAGTGTCCATCCTTTTACATTTTTTTTGGCCGAAAGTTCTAAGGAGGAAGGAAGAAGGAAGGTGCTCTCTTGCTTCATGTTCGGCTTGGAAGAGGATTAGGAAGAGGTTCGGCCATACTTGTATCTAGGTTAAGCTCAAGAGCTTAGAGGACCAAAGTTGGATAAGGGAAAGGAAAAAGTGATCGAATAGCCGCCGAAATCGTTCGACAACATCCGAGGTAAGTTTTAAGTGATTAAACGTTGAGTAAATTCAATCATAATAGGACATAATGAGTTGATTTAATAAGATATGATGTGGCCATGATATGTCTTAAACTCAAAGGGTAAGTTCATAAGTGTTTGGACTTGGAAATTTAAGAGCAAATTGTAATAATTTGCTTTGGACAGCAGCAGTAACGTGATTTTAGAAAATCACTATAAATTGTTGGTGTGGAATTATAGGCTGAATAAAATATGTAATCAAAGCTTAGTTAGTCTAGTTTCTTATAAAAGAGACCGTGGAAGCAAAGAAATTTCCTATAAAGAGATATTTAAAGTTGTGTGGGACAGTGTCAGAATGACTCCGAAATCCCCTGTTCTGTTTTTGGAAAATCATTATAAATTGTACAAAAATGGTTATAAGATAATATTTATATGCTTAGACTCCTTAATGAGTCTAGTTTCAAATGAAATTAAATAGAACACATTATGAATTCTGTACAATAAAAAATTTGATTCGTAGTGAAGAGTGGTCAGATTAGTCAAACAGTGAAACAGGGGAAACTTTAAGAAAAATCTGGTATTGATTGGCCAAACCTAAAATTCTGGAAATTTTGTGGATGGAAGATATACGAGTCTATATTCAGGGAAGATTAACGGCAAGGGATTTGCAGTTTTGTAGCTCCAGTTATAAATAATTTAGTGACTATTGCTCAGGAAAACAGCTCGTAGTGAATATATGATTTTGTTGTAAACATGGATAAAACTTGTTTTAGTTGCTCATAAGCTATTGATTAAACCCATACGTGAATTCTAAATCGTGATATTGTAAAACGATATATGAGTGTTAGATGGATCTTTGATATTAAAATTTGTGAAATTGTAAGTTTATGAGTATTCGAATATGAAATGATAGTATGGCATGAAATTGAATTATTCATTGGAAAATGATTGATGTAGGTTCGGCCAAGACAAAGTGTATACATGATAGTATATGTGGTATGTGAAGTATATTTGGATAATTGTCATGTGAATACATGAAAATTTATATTTTGATTTAGGATTTTATGTGATGAATGTGAATGTGTATATATGAGATAAGGCCGAATGGCCAATGTGATGAATGTGAACATGCATATATGTGATAAGGCCGAATGGCCAATGTGATGAATATGAACATGCATATATGTGGTAAAGCGGAATGGCTAATGTGAAATATGTATGAGATATGCATATATGTGGTAAAGCCGAATGGTCAATGTGAAATATATATATGAGATATGTATATGTGGTAAAGCCGAATGGCTAGTGTGAAATATGTAGGCGATGTGCGTATATTGTGGCCGAACGACCAATGTGAAAGGTGTGTATTGTTAGATATTTGATGAGGCAAATGAATTACAAATATGACAGTCGATGTGAATGTTGTAACATGTGATTAAATGTACATGAAACTTGGAAATATATTTCGGGTAAGACCCGATGACTACGTGTGGAGATTATGTCCGGGTAAGACCCGATGACTACGTGTGGAGATTTTGTCCGGGTAAGACCCGATAACTTCGTGTGGAGATTTCGTCTGAGCTAAAGGTCTCGCCGATAATCCGAGTAGAGGTTAAAGCTATAAGACTTCGTAATAAGAATTGCTTATAAATATATTCAATGCGAAAGGTTAAACAGGTATGTACTCCAAGTTTATATGTGAGCTTGATTTGAACTAAATCATAAGGTAGTTATGTGATGCATACGAGAGCAATCTATGAGACTATTCCTATGATTATGTGAAATCGGATCAATATGAGAGGTTATGTGAAATCATACAATATATTTATGTCACATGAGCTCACTTTTATGTGAAAGTTTATCTGTTTATTGTATATGATGAGATGTGCATATTCGGTAAAGGGATGGTATGCCCGAAGGAGGAGTGAAATAAAATATACGAACAACTATGTTATAATTTGATTGTTATCTGTTGACACTGCTTAAAACTTATTAAGCATTGTAATGCTTACTCCGTTTACTCTGTTTCCTCTGTTTTGTAGATCTCATTGCGAAGCTACAGGCTCGGGGATCGTCAGCAACTAGTCACACTATCACTATCCACCGCTTGTTACTGTTATGTTCAGAATTATTTTATGGCATGTATAGGATAGACTAGTGACGGAAGAATATTTTTGGTTAATGTCTATAAGCCATGCGAAAATGGCATCTTTTGAATGTTTACTTAGTGAAGTTTAAATTTCACCTCTGGTTGTGCTTAGTACTTATTTAAATGAACGATCTTTATTTCAAGAAAAAGTTCAAAATTTTACTGTTCTGACATGAGTTTCAAGTCCGGTAATGCCCCTTACCTATTCTGGCGACGGTTACGGGATAGGGGTGTTACAATAAAAATCAAAGCCATTTTTTTCATTATTTTTCTTCTTGCCGAAACTTAAATGAAAGAAAATAAATAGAGAAACCTAGGTTCGGCCATCCTTCCAAGCTTGATTCAAGGTTCGTTCTTAGTCAATTTTTGATAATTTTTACGTTTTGGAGATCATTGCTTCGAGTACTAGTAAACCCATGATTGAATTTTTTATTTTGGTGAATATTTTGAGTTATGCCATTGATGAGAGATTGTGATTTTCTTTTGTTTGATGATGAAATATGAAAGATATGTTTTATATTAACATGTTTTGCATTGGAGTTTTTGATGATTTTGAGTAATTAGGACTAAATTACAAAACTAATAATTTGAGGGACTGAAATGTGAAATAAATGAAATATATGGACTTGTATGAATATGGGTAAGATTCGGCCTAACATGGGTATAGTGAAATTTTGCATATTTTGTGTTTTGTACAATAGAGACTAAATTGTAAAAAGTGTAAATGTCAAGGGTAAAATGGTAATTTTCCCATTTATGTGTTTTTGGACTAAATTGATGAAAATATGTTTGAAAAAGCTTAATTTGAATATGTTTAGATCAAGAACCAAAGAAATCGGATTTGGATTGGGGGAAAATGAAAGTTGTCGACTAGCCATCCCATTTCGTTTTATATCATCCGAGGTAAGTTTATAAGCAAATAGACATACGTAATTTTAATTAAATGCTAAATATATATGCTGAAATGAAATATATGAATTTATATATGCTATGGACAAATATGAAGAAGCTTGGCTACTATATTTCCGAATTTGTTTTGACCGAGTTATGATGTCCAAAAGCCCCGTATGAACCTTAGGAATAGTTAGGATACATATGTCATGACATAGGATTCTAATATATGTGAGCGAGTAAGACCATGGCATCAATATGTGATTCCGATATATGTGTGCGAGTAAAACCCTATCTGGGACAGTGGGATCGATTTGTGGTTACATGTAAGACCACGGCTGGGACATGGCATTATACGATATGTGTCATTATCCGAGTGTCCTATCCAATTTCAAATGGTTCATCGAGCATTGATAAATGGTGAACAAATATGTAAAATTAGCTAAGTGACCAGGTATGTATTAGCTTGTTACCTACTTGAATTAAGGTAAGTGTATATTTTGATATTTGTTACAAACATGTGTAATATAAATGAAGAATATATGCGAATATGGCATGGATGTTCTGCCTTGTGAACAAGAAGTATGATCCTTGTTGAAATGATTTTTAAATATGTGTATATATGATCTTGTATATTCGGCTATATAAGTAATGTATATATATACAATTATATCTTGACTCATGAGCCTATGTATATTAACGCATGTGTTTGTCAAGTTTTATAATGATATTTTGGCTTTTGAAAGTTGAACAATAATTTGATAACTTAACCATGTTAGCATTCAGCCAAGGTAAAAAAATTTGAATAAAGATATATTATTTATGAAACTTGTAAGTTTAGGATTAAGCTTGATATTGATAATGTAATTCGGTTAGTTAAATGAGTTGATTATACCATTGGGTTGTTTATTTGCTTATGACTTACTAAGCTATGATAGCTTACTCTGGTGTGTTCGTGTTTACTCTATTTTATAGATTTTGGAATCAAGCTACGAGCTCGGGGACTGTCAGCAAAGTTCATCACACTATCTACTATTTTGGTACCTTTATAAGTTAAACTCGAATTATGGCATGTATAGGTTGGAATGTGTTTTAAATGATGAACTTTGGTTTTGTATAAAGGTTATGCAAAAATGGCTTAATTTATATGTTTGATTTCAGTTATGTTTGGTTGTGGCTTGAATATGTTTTGGTTATATTGTTAAGTGCTATGAAGAAGTAATGTTCATGATAGGTGTTTTATGTTTTGGAAATGGTTAATGATTTTGGATCAATATATGGCTGACTCGACTAAGGTATACATAGAGCAAGGTATATGTGAATGGGGTGGTTGTATTAGGTCAATTAATTATATTTGTTTCTGGATTATAGGTTGGTTGATTATGACCGAACATGAAATAACTTTATCTTGATATGTTCATTATATGGTATGGCAATCTTCATGTCACTAATATATATATATTAGTTAAATGACTATGAATGAAGTAATGACATTCAGTTATGAGATGGGAGATATAAATATTTCTTTTTGAGCTACCTATGGTTCGGCATTTGTGATTATACATGTATTGAAGTGGTTTGATATATCATTTGAATTATATGTTTATAAAACAAAATGATTTAGAATATGGGGATTAGGAATTCGGTTGTGGTCTATGTTCAATGATAAGTATGAAATTTATATATTTAATTATAAGTATTCAGTTACCATGACAAAACATTCATTAAAGTCATAAAGGTTAGATTCATAAATGAACTATTACATGGTATTAGCATGCATAAATGTTCGGCAAAATCTTGTGACTTATGTGGTTGTTATCTTTTGAATTAGATATTTGGTACTAATTGGGTTAGTCATTCTGCAAATATTTATTAAGATATTTGTTTGTATAGTGTGTTGACATGTGTTTTAAGTATAAATTCAATTGATATTAGATATTTAAATGATGCTTGAGTTTGGGGTGAGTAATGTTATCATTAGCAGTTATTTTGGAAAGTCAGTGTATACTCGCATATTTATAATAGCTAAATAATCATTTAGGTTTATATCATATCTTTGTTAAATTCCGTAAATGCTTTAATAGTTGAATGGTATAATTTATTTTATTACAAGTGAATGACATGACTTTCTGTATATGTATGATATGAAATGTTTCAAATTTAAGTGTTGTGTTAGTTCGTGAAATAAGTTTTGACTGATTTTTGAGACTAGTTCATGAGTATAAATCAATGTTTGGAATTGCGCTTTTGATATGTAATGTTTCATAACCTTAATCTGGCGACGGATACGGGTTAGGGGTGTTACAAAAAGAGGGTACTCAGCCCAATCGGTTGACTTTGGAATTTTTCAAAACTGCATTCCAAGGAAATATGTAGGCGCTAGTTATGTGGATGCCCGGAGGAGAGAGATTCTGAATTTGACTCAATAGGATAAATCAGTAGCTTAATATGAGTATGAGTTTTTGTGACTTAGCCGCTATGCACGTGGGATGGTGGCAACTGAATACGAGCGCTATGTTCGATTTGAGGATGGCCTCAGAGATAGTTTCAGGATTCTGATAGCTCCACAGAGGGAGCGAAATTTTGCTATTTTGGCGGATAAGGTGAAGATCACCGAAGATGTGAAGCGCGCTGAGCGCCAGAACTGTGAGAAAGAGAATGGTAGAAATAAAAGAGATTCAGAGCCCTCAAGTTCATTTCAGAGGCCTAAGAAAAAGGCCAGAGCTGATGGGCCAGTCAGAGTTTGGCACCCTGTTGTTGCTTTTGGGCCGCAGCCTTGTACTGATTGTGGGAGACGCCATCAGGGCGAGTGCTAGAAAAGGATAACGGCATTTTGAGGTGCGGATCTATGGAGCACCGTATCAGAGATTGTCCACAGAGGCCCGGTCAGATGCAAGCTACGGGTATGGGTATTGTGAAGCCGTCGAGAGGTGTTTAGTAGCCGCCGAGAGGCCGTGGTCAGGGCCAAGGTGGAAATGGTATGCGTCGTGGTCGTGGAGCACCAGGCAGAGGTGTTCATTATACAAAGGCGAGGCAGCCGACACTGGTTTATACTGTACATCGTCGAGAGGATGAAGACGCCCTAGATGTTATTACGGGTACGTTCTTTATCCACAATGTACCTTATACTACATTGATTGATTTTGGGTCTAAGCACTCATATATAACATGCACTATGTCTGAGACTTTAGGTATTATGGTTGAAAACACTATGAGTGAGTAGTCGGTGAGAGTGAATAAACTGTTTAAGGATGTAACTTTTGGAGGTTCAAGCAATGATCTTTTTGGCGGATTTAATGGAACTTCCTTTTGGAGAATTCGACTTAATATTGGGCATGGATTGGCTGGTTAAGCATCAGGTGAATTTGGACTGTGCTGCAAAATGGGTGGTACTGAAAACTGCAAAGGGTGATGAGGTAGTTGTGATTGGGGAGCATCAGAATTATCTATCAAATGTGATTTTTGTACTTAGGGCCGAGAAATTGGTTCGTAAGGGTTGTGAGGCGTATCTAGCCTATATGAGTGCTTCTAATTCTAAGGTTACGTCTATTAAAGGTATCAGAACGGTTAAGGATTTTCTGGATGTTTTTCCCGATGAACTACCTAGGTTACCTTCAAACCGTAAAGACGATTCTGGGATTGATCTCCTGCCTGGTACAGCTTCAGTGTCCATCGCCCCTTATAGAATAGCATTGAATGAGCTTTAGGAGTTTAAAGCTTAGATTCAAGAGTTACTGGATCAAGGGTTCATCCGCCCTAATGTGTCTTCGTGGGGAGCACCGATTTTATTTGTAAAAAAGAAGGATGGAACCATGCGTACGTGCATCGATTACCGGCAATTGAACAAATTAACTATTAAGAATAAGTATCCCCTACTGAGGATAGACGATCTATTCGACCAGTTCTAAGGAGCTTCAGTCTTCTCTAAGATTGATCTCCGATTGGGGTATCATCTACTAAGAGTCAAGGAGACTGATGTTTACAAGACAACATTTAGGACTCGTTATGGTCATTACAAGTTCCTAGTGATGCCGTTTGGACTGACCAATGTACCAGCGGCTTTTATGGATCTGATGAACCGAGTGTTCCAGCCCTATCTGGATCAGTTCGTGGTTGTGTTTATAGATGATATTCTGGTGTATTCAAGAACTGAAGATGAACATGATGCTCATCGCTGAGTTGTTTTGCAGAGTTTGAGGGAGAAACAATTATATGTTGAGTTCAGCAAGTGTGAATTTTGGTTACGAAAGGTGCCATGTGGTATCTGCTGAGGGGATTAGGGTTGATCCTCGAAAAATAGAAGTTATTTTGGATTGGAAGTAGCCTAAGTCGGTATCTGAGATTCGCGGTTTTCTGGGTCTGGCAGGGTATTATAGACGTTTTGTGGAAGGGTTTTCATTCATTACTGCACCTCTGACTAAGTTGTTGTGTAAAGGGGTACCGTTTAACTGGACTGATAAGAAGCAGGAAAGTTTTGAGAAGCTTAAGAAAGTTCTGACTGAGGATCCTGTCTTAATACAGCTAGAGTCTTGGAAAGAATTCACTGTCTACAGCGATGCATCAGAAGTTGGTTTAAGATGTGTGTTGATGCAAGACGTTAAGGTAGTGGCTTATGTGTCTTGTCAGCTTAAGATGCATGAGGCGAACTACCCGACACATGACTTCGAGTTGGCCGTAGTGGTGTTCGTACTGAAAATTTAGAGGCATTACTTGTACAGTGAGAAGTGTATCATTTACATGGATCACAAGAGCTTCAAGTATCTCCTCACTCAGAAGGAGCTAAACCTTAGGCAGCGTAGATGGATTGAGCTGCTTAAGGATTATGACTGTTCGATTGAATACCATCCTGGTAAGGCTAATGTAGTAGCTGACGCACTGAGCTATAGGGCTGTGACTGATCTTAGGGTGATGTTTGCTCGTCTCAGTTTGTTTGACGATGGCAGCTTGTTGGCAGAACTTCAAGGTAAACCAAGATGGATTGAGCATATTAGGGGAAACAGTTGGAGGATAAGTCTTTGGGTCTTCATTTATGATAGATAGAGAGTGGGGAAACTTCAAATTTTGGGCTAAATAGCGAAAGGGTACTCTGTTTTCGTAGGAGAGTTTGTGTGCCGAAGGATATAGATCTGAAGCAGTCTATATTGCAAGAGGCACATAGTTGTTCACATGCTATGCATCCTGGTGGGAATTAGATGTATCGAGACCTTCGTGAGTTATATTGGTGGCCATGGAAAAAGGTTTTGAGGTTTGGACAGAAGGGCAAGCTAAGCCCTAGGTTCATTGGGCATTACCGCATATTGAAACGTGTGGGACCGGTTGGCTATCAACTTGAGTTACCTCCAGAGTTGGACCGAATTCATGATGTGTTCCACGTCTCTATATTAAGGCGATATCGCTCTGATCCCGAGTATAGCATCTCGACTGAGGAGATTGAAGTTAGGCCAGATTTCGCCTTTGAGGAAGAGTGGGTTTAGATTTTAGACCGTGATGTGAAGGTTCTAAGGAGGAATTCCGTTCCACTGGTTAATGTATTATGGCGTAATCACAACTCTGAGGAAGACACATGGGAACACGAGGAGACGATGCGAAATCAATACCTTCATCTGTTTTGACTAGGTAAATCTTGAGGCCGAAATTTTCTTTTAGGGGGTGGGGTTGTAATGCCCCAAAATATAGGTACCTATTTTCTGTATGTTGTGTAACTCAAATGCATGTTTGTTTCAATGGTTAAGTGCCCTGGAAAGCGCCTGAGAAGTCTTGGGTTCAAGCTTGGCATTTGTAAAAACTTTGTTTTTAGGAAATTAACCCTTGCTGTAGTTAGTAGACTTTTAAATTATTGTGGGTAAAATATGTCTCAAAGGGCTTGCTAGTTTAGAGGTGAGTGGTGTGTAGGGCGTTCCTTGGGGTCTGAGGTTCGAGGCTTGGAAAGCCAAATAGAGCATTTTATTTTTGCTACAAGTGCTGGGGAAGTGTCCTTGGTTGACTGAAATTGAGGTGTTTGATTGAAGTTTGAATGGGCGATTGAGTAGATTATGGTGGACAGATTCTAGGAGAGAGATAAGGGAGGAAAATGTGTTGTTTGAGGTATGGTAGAGTTGTGTCGAAATTGGGTAGTGGGCATAGGGATTTTCGACTGAGTTGATATTCTCTAATACTTTCGGCATTGTCTACTTTTTGGGGTTTTTTTCTTTCTATTTTTGTTTGCGTTTTTGCGTAATTATGGCTGGTTTCTTTTGTTTCTGAAGCCGTTTTGTGTTATTTCGGGTATCTTTCGATCTTTTTTGGTTGCTATTCTACTCCTTTCTCCAACCCTCTTATCTACGGTTTTTTGTTTCTCCTTCTTGGCTGAATACCTATTGCTTTCCAATCTCTCAAACCCTTTCGGCTTTAGCTTGGGGTGATCGATTCTTTCCTACCTTCTTCTTCCTTCTTCTCTCAAGTGCAATTGAATCTTTGTTGGCCAAATATTTCTCTTTTAACACCTTCTTTTCAGCCGACTATTGTTAGGGGAGTGATTGCGCAAGCTCTGCCTTGTTGTGGCAACAATCTTTCTGAGGATTGTGAATCGATTACTTTCCTTCCCTAGTTTTAGCTTTGCACCTCCAGTAAGTGGTTGTACAATTGGTTTAATTTATGTGTGTGTACTATGTTAGTTTATAAGTTCGTTCAGAACGCAGGTAATCTCTAAAGGAGTTCGTAATCAGTTACGTGTATCGATCTAAGGAGGAGATGTTAATCCTATTGTCATTGATTAATGGAGTATTTTGATTGAATGTAGGCTTTGGGCTCGTGGGCTACTGACGCATCTTCGTTTAAGGTGTGTAATCACGCTACTGTCTAAAATAGGTTGTGAGAAAGGAAGTACCTTTAATTCGAGTGTAGGTGGTTCTTCGATTGACAATTAGGGTTACACAAATTCTCTGACTTCCAACTCCAATGGCTCAAACCATGTGGATTGAATAAAATTTCTCAGATTGGTTTCTACTAGCACCATGTTTTTTTCACTTTCTTCATCCTTTAAAGGGTCAAACCCTAAGGCTTTCTCCAATGGATCTTCTTCAAAATTGCTTTCCATAGTAATCAAGGTTTCTATCTTTTCCATAACTGAACACTCTTCTATCGGATCAAGAAATTTCATCACTTTAAGAATGTTAAAAGTTACCTGATCGTCTTGAACTCGTATGGTGAGTTCACCTTTCTGCACATCAATTAATGTTCTTCCCGTGGTTAGGAAAGGTCTCCCAAGGATAATTGGCACTTCTTTATCAGCTTTAAAATCTAGAATATTGAAATTAGTAGGAAAAATAAATTTATCAACTCTTACCAACACATCCTCAATCTTTCCTTCGGGGTATGCTAAAGATCGATTCGCTAGCTGGAGTGTCACAGTTGTATGTCTTACTTCTCCAATCCCTAGCATCTTGAAAACAAACCTAGGCATCAAGTTGATACTTGCTCCTAAGTCACACAGTAAGATTCACCAGTGTTACAGGGTATTGTAAAGCTTCCGGGATCCTTCAATTTCGGTGGCAGCTTGTTCTATAGGAACGCACTGCACTCCTTTGTCAAGGCGATAGTCTCATACTCACTCAGTCATTTCTTCTTGGATAGTACATCCTTCATAAACTTCACATAATTCGGCATTTTTTCTAAAGCCTCCACCAATGGAATATTGATGTGTAATTGCTTCAGAACATCAAAAAACTTCTTGAATTGCACCTCCTATTTCTGCTTGTGTTGCTACAATCTTTGCTGATATGGAGGTGATGGAACTTTCGGTTGAACCGGACAACTCTTCTAAGTAGGTAAATTTGTATCCAAAGAAGTTGTTAAAGTATCTGAATTCACTAAGCTAGGATTTTCCTTGTCAGTCTTTGCAGATTCTGATTCCTTTGGTGTAGGAATTTCAATAGCCGGTTGATTATTTTCAACAGGCTTATCTTCGACCTCAATCAATCGGGGTTCGATAATTTTACCACTTCGCAATGCCAGTACCTTGATATGTTCTTTACCCAAATTTCTTAGATTCTCAGTATCGCTCGGCAAGGTTCCTTGTGGTCTATTACGAAGTTCCGTAGCTAACTGCCCATTTGGTTTTCCAAATTTTTCAGTGTTGCTGCTTGGCTTTGGATCAAAGCGTCATTCTTTTCCATGTACGCTTTCAACAAGTTCTCCAAACTATTTGATGCCTCAGCTTGAGGTGGTGTTGAGGCTTGCTGATTAAACCCTTGAGATTGGTTGAGTCTATGCTGCATAAAGTTATTGTTTGGTCCATTTCCTTGGTTGCTTCAGAAAAGGTTGGGGTGGTTACGCCTTGAAGGACTATAGAACTTGGACTGGGGTCCTTGTCCACTCCTATTTTGGTGTTGGTTCCCCACATAGTACACTGACTCGGGATTCAGTGGGCAATTCTCGAAAGAATGACCTTCCCCAAACTACTTCAAAATGACTTGGTGGCTGAGCTGCAAAATTAGTAGCACTATTAGCGGTAAATTGCTTTAACATGGAGGAAATAGACAATACCTGAGCTAATAACAATGTGAGGGCATCAACTTCATGAACTTTGGCTACACGTTTTCCTGAAGCTGTTCGATTTGTTGGCCATTAATAGGGATCGATGCATCAGACAATATACTGTACCACTTTTCAATGAGTTAAATTTAGGAATTAGAAGGCCAGATATGTAACACTCCGAACCCGAGACCGTCGCCGGAGTCGAACACGAGGTGTTAACAGACTTCAAACCACTTATTTGACATTTCCCAGACAAGCTGCCAATCTGCATACTAGTCGCTTTAAAAATCATATCTTGAGTTCTGAAACTCAAAATCCAGTTCCGTAAATTTTCCCTGGAACTAGACTCATGCACCTATATGGTAGAATTTTTGTAGAATTTTTGGTTGAGCCAATTAGTACAGTTTATTAGTCAAAGTCTCCCATGTTACAGGGATCGACTACACTGACCTTTGTGCATTACGACTTGGATATCTCCCTGCACAGAGCTTCAATACTGATGTCGTTTGTTTTTATAGAAACTAGACTCAGAGAGGAATCTGTACGTATATGGCATGACTCCTAATTATCTCTGGTTAATTTATAATGAATTTCCAAAGTCGGAACAGGGAATCCAGAAACCGTTCTGGCCCTGTCTCACGAGAACCTGAATATCTCTTAACATACTGTCCATATGATCGTTTCGTTACTTCTATATGAAAATAGACTCATCGAGCTTAGATTACATAATTTATTCATCAATTAATTCCACTCATACTATTTTTAGTGATTTTTCAATCTCACGTCACTGCTGCTGCCAGCATCTGTTACGAAAGCAACTATGCCCATTTCGTGATTTCTCCTTGATCTAACTAGTAATTCATCATACATATCACAAATTACGATCATGACTAGCCATGCCAAAGGCCAATCATTGTCAAACATCTCCCTACTACACTATTGCCATATCATGAATTTTAACACCAAAAATAATCAACCATGACATATGGCATAAAAAAAAAGGGTCGAATTACCAAGGCTTACGACCTAACGTTATAAACCAAACCCAACCGACATTTATGCCATTTTCGCATGGCTAAAAGTTTACATCCCAAAGTTCAAACACAACATAATAGCCTATACATGCCGAAATGTTCTCCTAAGCCGACTAAGAAGAAAGTACCAAAACTTGCTAGTCGGTGTGATGACTCCGATGACGGCCCGATCACGCAAAAAGAGACAAGTCCAAGAAACCTAAAATAGGTGACAAGGAAACACCGAGTGAGTATCTAACTCAGTAAGTCATAAGCAATGCACTACCATCCATTAATAACATTATCACAAGAGGAAGCAAAATGGAACGAGGCTAGTTACTCCATCCATACCGAACCATACCATAGTTCCTCAAGCCTATCGGTTCAATCTCATACCAAGTCATGCATTCACATTCCATATACTAATCAATAGGATATTCGAGGCATTTTCATACATCATTTTATTTTCGTTACAATCATACAACTAAACGACCTTTCACCTATTCCACGATAAATCTTATGTACATGACTTCAATTATAATTGTCACATAGGTTCAAACTCACCAAGCTCAACTTCAAATATAAGCATAACGCCTATTAGTCACGAACTCAAGGTACTTACCCGATCCGCTGTCCGTGATCAACTCAATAATGTCGCACACTTAGTGTCCATAGTGATTCAAAAGTATATATTAAGTCCGCACACTCAGTGCTATGTAATCAAACTCGCACACTTAGTGCTATATAATCAAACTCGCACACTTAGTGCTGTACAATTTAAACCCGCACACTTAGCGCCAATCTCATGATCATAAATGTTTATACCCGCACACTTAGTGCCGAGATCAACAACTCAATACATCTCACCTCTTTTCTTCTCATTCGATACTTTCATCACCACATACATACATGTATATATATATTTATCATTCCATTCAGCATCATTACATAGACGTTATGACCATTTAAATTAATACAAACTATATGCTTAATGACTTACTTTGTGTTGGGTAAGACGGTTCCAACTCGGCTACTCGATGATCTTTTCTTTGCCTTTGCTTGATTCTCCTCCTTTAACTCCTTGAGCTTAATCAATAAATCAACTAGTTTAACCGCCTTGCTAAATATTTACAATCCAATTACACATGCATATGTATGTTAGTATATTCGGCAATCACTCTTACTAATCACCCATTTAGTCGATTGTAGGGAATTAAATATAATGTCTCTAGGATGTACTCTACATGGCCGAATATACCATGTTAGTTTTTTTAACATTTCCTATGTAATTACATATAGATTTTCACACTTTAAGTTCCACACATTTCACCTTTTAATGCCTATTGCTCATCCCTTTGATCTTAACCTAAATGACAACTCCCTCTCCCCATATCTCAACCGAATTATCCATAACATCAAGACTAAAATTTTGCACCTTGAACTTCATACATTTATAAAAACTTCCATAACTCATTCGGCTTTAACAATTACCCATTTCTCATAAAAGAAATTAACAAATAAAATGAACATTCCATTAACCCATATGGCCGAATGTACCAAGCATTACTTAACTAAAATTCCACAAATTTCAACCTCATAATAATCTCTACTTATTCAATACAACATGAAACATCCTCTACTCCTAACCTCTTGATATACGGCTTAATGCCCAAACCACCATAAAAGTTTGATTTTTCATGACATTGCCGAAATGCATTTCAACAATTAGCTCAACATACAAAGGAAGTTAAAACCAACATTTCAAAACTCACCTCCCACTAGAAAAAGGGTTGCCGATTTGCCTTAATGAAAACTTCCCTATTTCTTTCCTTTTTGTTTCGGTTTTGGCAAGATGGAGAAGAAGATGAACACACTCTTTCTCTTTTTTTTTTGTCTAGTTACGGCAAATGGGGGGGGATGGATGAGACAACTTTGTTTTCATCACCCCTCCCTTTTCATTACTTAATTACTAACCCTTTTATTTATTCTTTCTAACATAACACACTAAGCCAACATGTTCCCAACATGTTTCCACCCATAGCATGGCCAGCCACTAGCTCAAATTTTGGGTAATTTGACATGCAAACCCATCATTTTCATAACATGCATTAATAGGCCACTTCACATTTGCCTAACACATTTCTAAATTTTCTCACATAAGTCCTATTTAATAAAATTCACTTACAATTAACAAAATTCAAGCATGAAATTTTCACACATGCATATATATATACATATAATGAGCATCAAATATGATGGCTAATTATTAGTATGACTCGGTTTTGTGGTCCCGAAACCACTTCCCGACTAGGGTCAATTTTGGGCTGTCACAAGATATTGAGGCAGCCCAATTCGAATTGAAACCAGCGATGTTTCAAATGTTACAAATGATGGATCAATTTAGTGGTATGCCCACGGAAGATCTACATATCCACCTTCGATTGTTTATAGAGGTGAGTCATTCATTCAAGATAGTCAGTCTGACTGAAGATACACTGAAGTTGTTTCCGTACTAGTTGCGAGATCGAGTACGAGCATGGCTCAATTCATTGCCAAGTTCCATATCTACATGGCAATAATTACCAGAGAGATTTTTGGTTAAGTATTTCCTGCCTAGAAAGAATGCTAAGTTAAGGAACGAGATCACAACTTTCCAACAATTGGATGACGAGTCTTTGTATGAGGCTTGGAAGCGATTCAAGGAGTTACTTTGTAAGTATCCTCATCATGGGATTCCTCATTGTATCTAGTTGGAGACATTCTATAATGGTCTTAATGCATATACAAGATTGAAGGTAGATGCTTCTGCGAATGGTGCAATTTTGTCTAAGTCTTATAATGAGGCTTATGAGATCATTGAGAGGATCGTGAGTAATAACTATCAATGGCCACCAAATCAAATAGCTTCAGGAAGACATGTAACCGGAGTTCATGAAGTTAATTCCCTCACTTCGTTATCAGCTCAGGTATCATCTATTTCCTCTATCTTAAAACAGTTTAACACTAATAGTGCTAATAATTTTGTAGCTCAGCCACCAAGTCCGTTTGAAGTGTGGGAAAGGTCATTCTTTTGAGAATTGCCTATTGAATCCCGAGTCAGTGTACTACGTGGGGAACCAACACAAAAATATAAGTGGACAAGGACCCTAGTCCAACTTTTATAATCCTTTATGGTGTAATCACCCCAACCTTTCTTGGAGCAACCAAGGAAATGGACCAAACAACAACTTTATGCAGCATAGACTCAACCAATCTCAAGGGTTTAATTAGCAAGCTCTAGAACCATGTAACACCCCAATTTAGATCCTAATCAAAATAGTAGTTTCACGACCACGAATCCAAGTCAAAAAATTTTAAAATTATTTTGTGTGAAATTATATCTGTGAAATTTTTGTGCTTTAATTTTATCATTTGAGTGTGATTAAATAAAAGGACTTAATTGCGTAAAATAAAAATTTTATGGTTATTTCTAAAAAGGGCCGAATTGATGATGTTTTTATTTTATGATGTATTTATGTTGTAACTAAACCATATTTATAAGCTAAGGACGGTAGTAACCTTAATGAACATGATTTTATTATTATATGTCAAAGGTTAAATATGTAAATTTTGTAATAAATTGTATATAATAAAACATATGATTAAAAATCAATGTTCATATTCTTATTTCATGACCGAAATACATAAAGAAAAAAAAGAAAAAGAAGCTAGGGTATTTGGCACTTTGGAAGTTCAACCAAGGTATGTAACTAGCTCGGTTTTTAATAATTTTTACGTTTTTGATATCGTTGCTAAGTTATCTACAAGACCCATGCTTGAATTTTTTATTTAGATGAATATTTTGAGTTATGCCATTGTTGAAAGCTTGTGATCTTTGTTGTTTGATGATGAGATATGAAAGATATGTTTTGGGTTAACATGTTTTGTATTGGAGTTTTTGGTGATTTTAAGTAATTAGGACTAAATTGAAAAAATAATAAATTGAGGGACTAAAATGTGAAATAAATGAAATATATGGACTTGTATGGACACTAGGAACATTCGGTCTAACATAAGTGTGTTGAAATTTTGCATATTTTGTGTTTTGTTCAATAGGGACTAAATTATGAAAAATATGAAATGTCATGGGAAAATGTGTAATTTGGCCATTTATGTGTTTTTGGATGAATTTGATTGGATATTTGATTCAATAAGTTTAATTTATATTAATTTAGATCAAGAAAAGAGAAAATTGAATTTGGATCGGGGGGAAACTAAAGTTGTCGACTAGTCGTCCTGTTCCATTTTACATCATTCGAGGTAAGTTTATAAGCAAATAGACATTGTTTATTTTAATTATATGTGAGTTATATATGCTGAAATGGAATATATGTGAATATATACATAATTATCGATTGTTATTAAGCTTGGTAACTATGTTTACAAATTCGTTTCAACCGAGTTACACCATCCGAAAGCCTCGTATGAACCCTAGGAATAGCTAGGATACATATGTCATGACATAGGATCCTGATATGTGATGTGTGAGTAATACCATGGAATCGATATATGTGTGCAAGTAAGACCATATTTTATACGTTGGCATCAATATGTGACTCTGATATATGTGTGCGAGTAAGACCCTGTCCGGGACAGTGGCATTGATATGTGATTACATGTAAGACCATGTTTGGGACGTTGGCATTGTACGATATATGTGATTATCCAAGTGTCCTATCTAATTCTGAATGGTTCATCGGGCAATGGTAATGATAAGCTGTGAACGAATGTGCAAAATAAGTTAAAGTGATCAAGTATGTGGTAGTTGTTTACCTATTTGAAATAAGGTAAGTAAGTTACTTAATATTTGTTACAAATCATGTATGAAGTTAAGGAAGAATGAATGTGAGCATGGTAAGTGTATTTGGCTGTGTGAATATATAATATGAATATTATTGAAATGTTCTTTAAATATGTATGCATATGATCATGAAGATTCAGTCATATGTTTAATATATGTGTTTGAAGTTATATTTTAAATCATGAGCTTGTGTATATGAGTGTATGTGTATTTGCTTTTATAATGACATTTTGGCTTTGGAAGTTGAATGATAATTTGTTAATTTAACTATATGAGCATTCGGTCAAGGAGATATTTATGTATGAAAACATGTTAATCATGAACTTCGTAGCTTGAGACTAAATGTCGTAATGATAATAAAATTTAGTTTAGTTTATGTGAGTTGATTATATCATTGGGTTGTTTATTTTCTTATGACTTACTAAGCTATAAAAGTTTACTCTGTGTGTGTATATTTGTTTCTGTTTTATAGATTTTTGGATTCAAGTTACGAGCTTGGGGATCATCAGCAAAGCTTATCACACTATCGACTGTCTTCGGTATTTTATAAGCTGAATTTTTGGAACTATGGCATGTATAGGCTGGATTATACTTTTGAAATGTTGTATTTTGGTCTATGTATAATTTGAGCCAAGTGAAAATGGCTTAACTTCTATGCTTGAGTTCAGTTTCGGTTTAATTATGGTTTAAGTCCATTTTGGTTATTATGCTATGTGCCATGGATGATTAGAATTTGTGATATGTGTTTTGTGTATTGAGGTTGGTTGACGATTTCAAATGTGGTAAGAATGAATTGGTTATGATATATATTTGGTCTTGGTTTCAACTTATATTGAGAGTGTATCCAAGATATATGATGTTTGTGAAATTTTTTATGTGATTCGGTCATATAGTATATAATGGTTGTTAATTGAGCTAAGATATATCATGTATTAGCTAGATAAAAATCAAGATATATGCATGGGGTATATTCGGTGTTCACTTATGGACCATATTAATGATATGTATGATACTTGATTTGATGGTATGGTAAGTAGGACATATTAGGACTTAGATTTATATAAGGAGATGAGATTAATGACTAAAGGTTAGGTGTGCTTTGGTATTTGATTATGATATGTTAATTGAGCTCTTATATGTTTTTGCATGCATATATATATGCGTTTATATTATGGTTGATATGTATATGTGTATGGCTATATAAATTTGTTAGTTATTTGTAAGCTTATGAATATGTACAAATTAATTGAGTTAGCCGTATATATAAGGAAATGAAACGGGTTTTATATATAACCTTTGGTAATGTTGGTTTTGTGACAGTCCTAATTTGACCCTAGTCGGAATGTGGTTTCGGGACCTCAAAACCGAGTCATAAAATTTATTTAAAATTTATTTGCTTAACTTCTATGTGTGATAGTGCATGTGTGAAAATTTGATGTTTTAATTTAGTCTTATGAATGGGAATTTTACTTGGAAGGACTTAGTTGAGAAACCATAAAAATGTGATAGGTAAAAGTTGAAGTGGCCAAATTGTATATGGATAGCATCATAGAGGACTTGCATGTCAAATGGACCACTATGATTATAGTGGACGATAATGATGATGAAAAATTTGGCATTTTGTGTATTTTATATTAGTGAATGTGACAGCCCAAAATTGACCCTAGTCGGGAAGTGGTTTCGGGACCACAAAACCGAGTTATGAAAATAATTAATTGTTATATTCTACGTTTATTATGTGTGTACATGCATATGTGGAAGTTTCATTCCCTAATTTTGCCAATTGCATGAGGAATTATTAAATAGGGATCAACATGAGACATGGTAAAATATGATAGGCTAATTTTAAAGGGCTTATTAGTGCATGTCAACACAAAGGTGGACTTGCATGTCAAATTGCCCAATTTCCTTATAGTGGCCGGCCAAGGTGGGTTGATGATGGGCAATATAATTGTGAAATTGATATTGGGTTGTGGGATTTAATGAATAAAAGAAAAGAATAAAAAGAAAGCAAATGAAAAAAAAAAAAAGGCTTCATCCTTGTCTTCTTGGCCGAATTGAAGGAAGGAATAGGGGGAAAGAACTTTCGGCCATTTGAATGCTTAATAAGGTTAGTATATTGTGTTAAAGTTGTGAAATTTTAGCTTGTTTTAGGTTAATTATCATGGTTCTTACTTAGACCATGCAAAATTTTTAACTTTGATGGATGGATGGAGCATTCGGCTATGGCTATTAAAGAAGGAAATTTGATTACTTCCTTTAAGTTTTGATGAAGAATGTGTTGAGGAAAGAAATTGATCTTGCTAAAAATATAAATTCTAAATGCTCATATATGTAATACCCAAATAAAAATGCTTGATGTCTTGAACAAATATTGTTTCGATGGGTGGAATGAGTAATGTCATGTATAGGTTTCGGCTATGGATTTTCATGTTTAATATTTTTATGTTGGTGTTCAAATTGAAAATGGATGTTAGTTGTGCTATAACACTTGCTTAATGATGAAAGGATCATGAGCTTAGGGCTTGAGAGGCATTCGGCTTTGGAGTAAAAATAATAGAAATGGTGTTTAGTCAATGCAAGTGTCCATACTTGTAGAATGTATTGAGTGTTGCAATCGGCCTTAACATAGACATGTGTGTGTTCGGCCACATAAATGAGCACCTAAGTTGATGTGTATGTTCGGCCAAAGGTAAGCATGTTGATGGCTTTATCTTGACTTAGAAGGTTCGGCTAAAGGGAAAATTAGCTAATATGTCGAATTCGATTCGTGAATTCGTACATATGTGACTCTAATGTCTAATGTGTATATGGACTAAGTACCTTGAGGTTCTCTTTTGATGTTCGAGTGAATTGTATTGAATCATTTGATGTGATTAAAAATGCATATGACCATTGTGTATTTGAGCTAAAAGGTGGCCATATGACCCATCAAACTCCTTGTCATATTCGGCCATAAGCTAGCAAAATGAGACTTTAATGAGTTAAATTTGTTTGATTTAGCTCAAGGAGTTAAAGGAGGTGAATCGAGCAAAGGCAAAGAAAAGATCACCGAGTAGTCGAGTTGGAACTGTCTTACCCAACACAAGGTAAGTCGTTAAGCATGTAGTTGGTATTATTTCAAATGGTCATAATGTTTATGTATTGATGCTGAATGGAATTAATAAATATACATATATATATATGCATGTACGTATGTGATGATGAAATTGTTGAATGAAAAGAAAAGAGGTAAGATGTACTGAGTTGTTGATCTCGGCACTAAACGTGCGGGTATAACCATTTATGACCATGAGATTGGCGCTAAGTGCGCGGGATTAAATTGTACAGCACTAAGTGTGCGATTTGACTATGTTGCACTAAGTGTGCGAAATGAATATGATGCACTAAGTGTGCGAATTGACCATGCGGCACTAAGTGTGCGAGTTTGACTATGTAGCACTAAGTGTGCGATTTGATTACGTAGCACTAAGTGTGCGAGTTGATTATATAGCACTGAGTGTGCGGACTCAATATACATTCGTGAATCATTATGGACACTATGTGTGCGACACTATTGAGTCGATAGGGTAAGTGTCTTGAGTACATGGCTAATAGGTGCTATGCTTATACTTGGTGTTGAGCTCGGTAAGTTTGAACCTATGTGACAAATATACTTGAAGTCACGTACATAAAATTTATCGTAGGATGGGTGAAAGGCCGTTTAGTCGTTTGATTGTAACGGAGATAAATTGATTTATGAAAATGCTTCAATGTCCTATTGATGAGTATATGGAATGTGAATGCATGAATGGATATGAAATTGAATCGATAGGTTGGAGGAACTATGGTATGGTTCGGTATGGATGGAGTAAATTGTCTCGTTCCATTTTGTTTCCTCTTGTGATAATGATATTGATGGATGGTAGTGCATTGCTTATGACTTACTGAGTTATAAACTCACTCGGTGTTTCCTTGTCACCCATTATAGGTTGCTTGGACTCATCTATTTTTGCGGGGTCAGGCCGTCATCGAAGTCATCACACCGGATAGCAAGTTTTGGTTCTTTCTTCTTAGTTGGCTTAGAAGAACATTTTGGCATGTATAAGCTATTACGTTGTGTTTGAACTTTGGCATGTAAACTTTAAGCCATGCGAAAATGGCACGAATGTTCGATTGAGTTGGATCAAGGGTAGGCATGAAATGGACCTAGTTACTTTCGTAACAGATGCTGGCAGCAGCAGTGTCATGAGATTGAAAAATCACTAAAAATAGTAGGAGTGGAATTAATTGATGAATAAATTATGTAATCGAAGCTCGATGAGTCTGTTTTCATGAGGAAGTAACGAAAAGATCATATGGGCAGTATATTAAGAGATAATCAGTTTTTTGTGGGACAGGGCCAGAACGGTTTCTGGATTCCCTGCTCCGGCAGTATATTAACAGATTCCTCTCTGAGTCTAGTTTTCATAGAAACAAACGGCATCAGTATTGAAGCCCCGTGCAGGGAGATATCCAAGTCGTAATGGGAAAAGGTCAGTGTAGTCGACCCCTGCAACTTGGGAGACTTTGACTAATAAACTGTACTAATTGGCCCGACCAAAAATTCTAGAAAAAAATACATAGATGGACACATGAGTCTAGTTTCTGGGAAAAATTACAAAACTGATTTTCGAGTTACGAAACTCAAGATATGATTTTTAAAACGACTAGTACACAGATTGGGCAGTGTCTGGAAAATAAATTTTATAAGGGGTTAAAGTCAGTTAACACCTCGTGTTCGACTCTGGTGTCGGTTTTGGGTTCGGGGTGTTACATTTGATTGGTATCAGAGCTATGGTTTAGTCGGTTCTAGGACTACCATAGCGCGTATGAGTCTAGCTATACATGCCGAATGTTAATGGTTAAATGTGTGATGACTTCTGGCGGTTGAAATGTTTTTGTTTTGATTAGTAAATGGATCCCGGTGTAGAGAGAACCTTGGCGGATGACATTGAAAGTGTAGCGGCTGCTCCTGCACAAGGGACGCCGCCTGTTGAACCTCAGTCATCTGCGAATAATCAAGGTGAGGGGGCTAAACAAGCCTTCTTTACCATGATGAATGAGTGGGTCGCGCAATATGCCGGAACCAACCCGGCTGTCCAACAATTCCCAAATTTGAATAATCCACCCCAAGAGCCTGTAATGCCATCAGTCGCTGATCCTGTGAGGCTGAGTAAGCCACCTGTAGACTTGATTAGGAAGCGTGGGGCCGAGGAGTTCAAGGCCATAGTAACTGATGATGCCGAAAGGGCCGAGTTCTGGCTTGATAACACCATTCGGGTGTTCGATGAATTGTCATGCACACCTGACGAATGTCTAAAATGTGCTGTATCTTTGTTGCGAGACTCAGCCTACTATTGGTGGAGGACCTTGATTTCCATAGTCCCGAACGAGCGAGTAACTTGGGACTTCTTTCAAACGGAATTCCGAAAGAAATTTATTAGCCAACGGTTCATTGATCAGAAGCGTAAGGAGTTCTTGGAACTCAAGCAAGGCCGTATGACTGTATCTGAATACGAACATGAATTCGTAAGACTCAGTAGGTATGCCCGGGAGTGTGTAGCTGATGAGGTTGCTATGTGCAAAAGATTCGAGGAAGGATTGAATGAAGATTTAAAGCTACTAATGGGTATTTTGGAAATAAAAGAATTCGTAACACTAGTCGAACGAGCCTGCAAGGCGGAAGAACTTGGAAAGGAGAAGAGGAAGGCTGAATTTGAAGCTAGAGATTATCGTAAAAGATCGACGGGTAAAGCTCCGTTCTCAGCTGTAAAGAAGTTCAGGGAGAACATTAATAAGTCGAGGGCAACTGCGGGAATTTCCATCAGGGCAAGACCATCGATGGGCTCCCAAGCTACTTCGGTAGCTAGTGTGGGCAATAATCGTCACGAGAAACCTGAATGTCCCCAATGTGGAAGACGACACTTAGGTGAATGTTGGGGCAAGTCTACTAGCAGAGCCTGTTACGGATGCGGTTCGAAGGACCACTTCATTAGAGATTGCACGGAGCTGGATGAGAAGAATAAGATTCAAGGTGCAAGACCTAGTGGAGTGACATCTAGAGGTAGACCACCGAGAATTTTAGGAGGCAGGGGTGGTAGTCAGAGGGGGGCCTCTGATACGGCCGATCGAGCCGAGAACCGTACTCCTGCTAGAGCATATGCCATTCGCGCACGAGAGGAGGCATCCTCCCCCGACGTCATCACTGGTACCTTCACTCTCTTTGATACTAATGTGATTGCATTGATTGACCCTGGTTCTACTCATTCATATGTATGCGAAACCTTAGCAACCAGTAAGACTCTACCTGTTGAGTCTACTGAGCTCGTAATTCGAGTATCAAACCCTTTGGGTCAATGCGTACTTGTTGATAAAGTGTGTAAGAGATGCCCTCTAATAATCCGAGAATCCTGTTTTCCGGCCGATTTGATGCTTTTGCCGTTCAACGAGTTTGATGTTATTCTTGGTTTGGATTGGTTAACCGCGCATGATGCGGTTGTGAATTGCAAAAGCAAGACTATCGATTTGAGGTGCGCAAATAACGAAATAATCCGAGTTGAGTCTGCGGACTTAAGGGGGTTGCCAGCTGTAATATCAGCAATGTTGGCCCAGAAATATGTAAGGAAAGGGTGCGAAGCATACCTCGCGTATGTACTTGATGACAAGGAGTTAGAAAAGAAACCCGAATCGGTGCCGGTGGTTTGTGAATACCCGGATGTTTTTCCTGAAGAGTTACCAGGTTTGCCACCTGTTCGGGAGGTAGAGTTTGGTATTGAGCTTGTACCAGGAACTACGCCAATTTCGATCGCTCCGTATCGTATGGCACTAACCGAGTTAAAAGAGTTGAAAGCTCAGTTGCAAGAATTGACGGATAGAGGTTTCGCTCGACCGAGTTTCTCACCTTGGGGTGCACCAGTATTGTTCGTGAAAAAGAAGGACGGAACCATGAGGTTGTGCATTGACTATCGTCAACTGAATAAAGTGACGATAAAGAATAAGTATCCGTTACCGCGTATTGATGATCTGTTCAATCAATTAAAGGGAGCATCGGTGTTTTCAAAGATAGATTTGAGATCGGGTTATTATCAGTTGCGGATTCGAGATTCGGACGTACCCAAAACTGCTTTCAGAACGAGGTACGGTCACTACGAGTTCTTAGTGATGCCGTTCGGGCTCACTAATGCCCCTGCGGTGTTTATGGATTTGATGAATCGGATCTTCAGGCCGTATTTGGATCGGTTCGTAGTTGTGTTTATTGATGACATCTTGGTCTATTCAAGAGATGAGACCGAACATGCTGAGCATCTGAGGCAAGTGTTGCAAATTTTGCGGGATAAGCAGTTATATGCTAAGTTCAGTAAGTGTGAGTTCTGGTTAAGAGAGGTTAGCTTCTTGGGTCATGTGGTATCCGCATCGGGTATTCGAGTTGACCCGAGTAAAATTTCAGCCATACTTAACTGGAAGCCTCCGAGAAATGTTACCGAAGTCCGGAGCTTTCTAGGACTCGCCGGTTATTACCGACGATTTGTCAAAGGTTTCTCGATGATAGCCACACCAATGACGAAGTTACTTCAAAAGGATGTTAAGTTCGAATGGACGGAGAAATGTCAGAAAAGCTTCGATCAACTGAAAACTCATTTGACTGAAGCTCCAATTTTGGTGCAACCCGAATCGGGTAAAGAGTTTGTCATCTATAGTGACGCATCCCTACTTGGGTTGGGTTGCGTATTGATGCAAGAAGGTCGAGTTGTGGCCTATGCATCGAGACAATTGAAGCCACACGAGAGAAATTATCCGACCCATGATCTCGAACTAGCCGCCATTGTGTTTGCATTGAAAATATGGCGACATTATTTGTTTGGTGAGAAGTGCCATGTGTTTTCGGATCAAAAAGGTCTCAAATATTTGATGACTCAACGAGACTTGAATCTGTGACAAAGACGTTGGCTTGAGTTGTTGAAAGATTACGAGCTTGTCATTGATTACCACCCGGGAAAGGCTAATGTGGTTGCGGACGCCTTAAGCCGGAAATCACTGTTTGCTTTGCGAGCGATGAATGTACACTTGTCTGTTCTACCTGACAATGTGTTAGTAGCTGAATTAAAAGCCAAACCATTATTGACTCATCAAATTCGTGAAGCTCAGAAAGTCGATGATGAATTGGTTGCAAAACGAGCTGAGTGTGTTCCGAACAAGGAATCGGAGTTTCAGATTGATGATGATGGTTGTTTGAGGTTTAGAAGTCGTTTGTGTGTTCTAAGGAATTCGGAACTCATTCCGATGATTCTGAACGAAGCCCATTGTAGCCGAATGTCAATTCACCCGGAGAGCACGAAAATGTACAACGACTTGAAACGTCGGTTTTGGTGGCATGGTATGAAACGAGACATCTCCGACTTTGTTTCGAGATGTTTAATATGTCAACAAGTGAAAGCGGAACATCAAGTGCCTTCAGGGTTACTTCAGCCGATCATGATACCCGAGTGGAAATGGGACCGAATCACAATGGACTATGTGTCCGGACTGCCATTGTCAACAAGTAAGAAGGATGCAATTTGGGTTGTGGTTGATAGACTGACTAAGTCGGCTCACTTTATCCCCGTGCGTACGGATCTTTCATTGGATAAAGTAGCCGAATTGTATGTCTCTCAGATTGTGAGATTACATGGAGTACCTATTTCTATCGTGTCGGATAGAGATCCGAGATTTACCTCACGATTTTGGAAGAAATTGCAAGAAGCTTTGGGTACCAAGCTGCATTTTAGCACCGCTTTTCACCCCCAAACCGATGGTCAATCCGAGCGGATAATTCAGATACTTGAGGATATGTTGAGATGTTGCATCCTCGAGTTCAGTAGTTCATGGGAACGGTATCTACCTTTGATTGAATTCACTTACAACAATAGTTTTCAATCAAGTATTAAGATGGCACCTTACGAGGCTTTGTACGGTCGTAATTGCCGTACACCCTTGTTTTGGACCGAGCTCGGTGAAAATAAAATTTTCGGAGTTGATTTGATTAAAGATGCCGAACAGAAAGTAAAGGTAATCCGTGAAAGTCTGAAAGCAGCCACAGATCGTCAAAAATCGTATGCGGATTTGAAACGAAAAGACATTGAATATCAGGTGGGAGATAAAGTGTTTCTTAAAGTTTCGCCTTGGAAAAAGGTACTTAGGTTTGGCTGTAAGGGCAAGTTGAGCCCGAGATTCATTGGGCCGTACGAAATCTCCGAACGAGTGGGGCCGGTTGCATATAGATTGATTTTGCCCCCTGAACTTGAAAAGATTCACGACGTCTTTCATGTTTCGATGCTTCGGCGCTATAGATCTGATCCTTCGCACATAATTAGTCCGTCGGAGGTTGAAATTCAGGCTGATATGAGTTATGAAGAAGAGCCGATGCGTATCCTAGCTCGTGAAGTGAAGGAGTTGCGAAACAAAAGAGTTCCCCTAGTAAAAGTGTTATGGCTCAAACACGGGATCGAGGAAGCTACTTGGGAAACCGAGAGCTCGATGAAAGAACGATACCCAAACCTATTTACCGGTAAGATTTTCGGGGACGAAAATTTCTTAAGTGGGGGAGAGTTGTGACAGCCTAAAATTGACCCTAGTCGGGAAGTGGTTTCGGGACCACAAAACCGAGTTATGAAAATAATTAATTGTTATATTCTACGTTTATTATGTGTGTACATGCATATGTGGAAGTTTCATTCCCTAATTTTACCAACTGCATGAGGAATTATTAAATAGGGATCAACATGAGACATGGTAAAATATGATAGGCTAATTTTAAAGGGCTTATTAGTGCATGTCAACACAAAGGTGGACTTGCATGTCAAATTGCCCAATTTCCTTATAGTGGCCGGCCAAGGTGGGTTGATGATGGGCAATATAATTGTGAAATTGATATTGGGTTGTGGGATTTAATGAATAAAAGAAAAGAATAAAAAGAAAGCAAATGAAAAAAAAAAAAAGGCTTCATCCTTGTCTTCTTGGCCGAATTGAAGGAAGGAATAGGGGCAAAGAACTTTCGGCCATTTGAATGCTTAATAAGGTTAGTATATTGTGTTAAAGTTGTGAAATTTTAGCTTGTTTTAGGTTAATTATCATGGTTCTTACTTAGACCATGCAAAATTTTTAACTTTGATGGATGGATGGAGCATTCGGCTATGGCTATTAAAGAAGGAAATTTGATTACTTCCTTTAAGTTTTGATGAAGAATGTGTTGAGGAAAGAAATTGATCTTGCTAAAAATATAAATTCTAAATGCTCATATATGTAATACCCAAATAAAAATGCTTGATGTCTTGAACAAATATTGTTTCGATGGGTGGAATGAGTAATGTCATGTATAGGTTTCGGCTATGGATTTTCATGTTTAATATTTTTATGTTGGTGTTCAAATTGAAAATGGATGTTAGTTGTGCTATAACACTTGCTTAATGATGAAAGGATCATGAGCTTAGGGCTTGAGAGGCATTCGGCTTTGGAGTAAAAATAATAGAAATGGTGTTTAGTCAATGCAAGTGTCCATACTTGTAGAATGTATTGAGTGTTGCAATCGGCCTTAACATAGACATGTGTGTGTTCGGCCACATAAATGAGCACCTAAGTTGATGTGTATGTTCGGCCAAAGGTAAGCATGTTGATGGCTTTATCTTGACTTAGAAGGTTCGGCTAAAGGGAAAATTAGCTAATATGTCGAATTCGATTCGTGAATTCGTACATATGTGACTCTAATGTCTAATGTGTATATGGACTAAGTACCTTGAGGTTCTCTTTTGATGTTCGAGTGAATTGTATTGAATCATTTGATGTGATTAAAAATGCATATGACCATTGTGTATTTGAGCTAAAAGGTGGCCATATGACCCATCAAACTCCTTGTCATATTCGGCCATAAGCTAGCAAAATGAGACTTTAATGAGTTAAATTTGTTTGATTTAGCTCAAGGAGTTAAAGGAGGTGAATCGAGCAAAGGCAAAGAAAAGATCACCGAGTAGTCGAGTTGGAACCGTCTTACCCAACACAAGGTAAGTCGTTAAGCATGTAGTTGGTATTATTTCAAATGGTCATAATGTTTATGTATTGATGCTGAATGGAATGAATAAATATACATATATATATGCATGTACGTATGTGATGATGAAATTGTTGAATGAAAAGAAAAGAGGTAAGATGTACTGAGTTGTTGATCTCGGCACTAAACGTGCGGGTATAACCATTTATGACCATGAGATTGGCGCTAAGTGCGCGGGATTAAATTGTACAGCACTAAGTGTGCGATTTGACTATGTTGCACTAAGTGTGCGAAATGAATATGATGCACTAAGTGTGCGAATTGACCATGCGGCACTAAGTGTGCGAGTTTGACTATGTAGCACTAAGTGTGCGATTTGATTACGTAGCACTAAGTGTGCGAGTTGATTATATAGCACTGAGTGTGCGGACTCAATATACATTCGTGAATCATTATGGACACTATGTGTGCGACACTATTGAGTCGATCGGGTAAGTGTCTTGAGTACATGGCTAATAGGTGCTATGCTTATACTTGGTGTTGAGCTCGGTAAGTTTGAACCTATGTGACAAATATACTTGAAGTCACGTACATAAAATTTATCGTAGGATGGGTGAAAGGCCGTTTAGTCGTTTGATTGTAACGGAGATAAATTGATTTATGAAAATGCTTCAATGTCCTATTGATGAGCATATGGAATGTGAATGCATGAATGGATATGAAATTGAATCGATAGGTTGGAGGAACTATGGTATGGTTCGGTATGGATGGAGTAAATTGTCTCGTTCCATTTTGTTTCCTCTTGTGATAATGATATTGATGGATGGTAGTGCATTGCTTATGACTTACTGAGTTATAAACTCACTCGGTGTTTCCTTGTCACCCATTATAGGTTGCTTGGACTCATCTATTTTTGCGGGGTCAGGCCGTCATCGAAGTCATCACACCGGATAGCAAGTTTTGGTACTTTCTTCTTAGTTGGCTTAGAAGAACATTTTGGCATGTATAAGCTATTACGTTGTGTTTGAACTTTGGCATGTAAACTTTAAGCCATGCGAAAATGGCACGAATGTTCGATTGAGTTGGATCAAGGGTAGGCATGAAATGGACCTAGTTACTTTTGTAACAGATGCTGGCAGCAGCAGTGTCATGAGATTGAAAAATCACTAAAAATAGTAGGAGTGGAATTAATTGATGAATAAATTATGAAATCGAAGCTCGATGAGTCTGTTTTCATGAGGAAGTAACGAAAAGATCATATGGGCAGTATATTAAGAGATAATCAGTTTTTTGTGGGACAGGGCCAGAACGGTTTCTGGATTCCCTGCTCCGACTTTGGAAATTCATTATAAATTAACCAGAGATAATTAGGGGTCGTACCATATATTTACAGATTCCTCTCTGAGTCTAGTTTTCATAGAAACAAACGGCATCAGTATTGAAGCCCCGTGCAGGGAGATATCCAAGTCGTAATGGGCAAAGGTCAGTGTAGTCGACCCCTGCAACTTGGGAGACTTTGACTAATAAACTGTACTAATTGGCCCGACCAAAAATTCTAGAAAAAAAGACATAGATGGGCACATGAGTCTAGTTTCTGCAAAAAATTACAAAACTGATTTTCGAGTTACGAAACTCAAGATATGATTTTTAAAACGACTAGTACACAGATTGGGCAATGTCTGGAAAATAAATTTTATAAGGGGTTAAAGTCAGTTAACACCTCGTGTTCGACTCCGGTGTCGGTTTCGGGTTCGGGGTGTTACAGTGAAATAATATAAAATAGTTTTATATTAGAAAACCATGAATTAATAATAGAAAAAGGGTGATAAAAACAAAGTTTCTCAATTTTGTCTCCCATTTTGCCGAAACTAAACAAGAAATTGAAGAAAGAACACCTAAGGCATTCGGCCATCTTGTGTTAGGAATTAAGGTATGATTTCATATGTTTTTCTTTGTATTTTGAGAAATTTAAATTGGTTTTGAAGTTCCTAACATGACCCATGTGTATGATTTTGTGTTTGTGATGCATGAAGCATTCGGTCATGAGCTCAATGGGTTACATTGTGTATGTTTTGATAATTTGTAAGGAGAAATGTTTCTAATTGAGTATGAATAAACTAAATTACTATATGTGGCTCAAATGAGCTTGAGTAGTCGGCTAATGAAGTTAAGTATATGAATTAGGAGCATGAGTCCATTCGGCAATTTAAGATAAATTGTGAAATAATGCTTAATATTAGTAGTACTTGTTTAATTGGAAAATTGAGCTTAGAATTGATTAATTTATGAGGTTTGGACAAAGTATATATATTGGGCTATAAATTTTCGTGTTTAATTTTGAATGTTGATGTTTCAAATTGAAAATGGATGTTAGTTGAGTTATAATACTTGCTTAATAATGAAAAGAACATGAGCTTAATGCTCAAATAGCAGTCAGCTTTGGAGTAAGTTAAATAAGTTAGAAAATGAGTTCCAAGATAGTGAATAATGTGTTAAAATAGGGATTTAGGTTGTATATACGTTATTAGATTGAATACAAGAGGCTGTGTTAGCTAATTGAGGGATTCGGCCATAATATTTTAGTGAATAATAATTTGAACAAGGGTTTTACTTGTATGATGGGTTTTCGGCTATGGTTAATATTAGATGGAATACCGAATATGTGTGTGTGTCTATGAGGAATGAATATAAATTGGGGCTACAATGATTGAATTATTTTATTTGTTTAGTTGGAGCTCAAAATCAAAGGGAGCCAAGTTCGGCCAAAGGAAAAGCAAAAGCGGTTGAGTAGCTGATCAGAGTTGTTCATCCGACTAAAAAGGTAAGTTCCTAAGTAATTTAAGTTACGGTTAATATTGCACATAAAATAGGTTGGATAAGAAATCATGGTATGTATGAATTTGTGAAAATCGAATGTGAGATTTATCAACCTATCTATGACATAGTGGTAGCTATAGATAAGAGATTTCAGCACTATATGTGCGAGGTTATGCGGCACTATGTGTGCAAAAACTACATGGCACTATGTGTGCGAGATTATATAGCACTATGTGTGCAAGGAAACGCGGCACTATGTGTGCGAATGAGTAAGAGCACTATGTGTGCGGACCTTTAAATCGAGCACTAAGTGTACGATATCAATCGTTGAGAATTGCTTGTGTAAATGAAAAAGTTTAAAACTTGAAACTGGGAGTAATGAAATGTGCATGGATATTAGGCATGGGACTTGATCTATATCTGTATATTAATAGATAATGCTCGGGAAGAGAGAAAGAAGAGAAAGGTAATCGGCTCAATTAGTATATAATTGAACAAAGATATAAATTAATGATAAGTGAATCTAAATGATTGGAGATTGATTTATAGATGGAGCGGATTGGTTTGTGCTTTATTTGGTTAATTGGATATTGTTTGTCATTTATATATATATGCCAACGATATGCATATGATATTTACCATGGTCCTTTCAATTTGCGATTAAATGGTGTAGGAATACATAGTGAATTCAGGTAAGTATGCACCAAATTCATAATGTACACATGTGACATAAGATTTCCTTGTGATGTCCTGTTTGAATTTGGCTAATATTGGATTGAAATTTTAAATTTTTGTTAAGATAATTGGATCATTACATCTTTTTTTTAAATTTCTTAAGACTTATTGAGTTAATAACTCACTTGGTGTGTTTATTGTTTTGTATAGATCATCTTGTCGAGGAAAGCTTGGATTCGTTACGAAGTCATCACATTTTTTGACAACCCCTTTTTGGTATCTTTTTTAAAACTCAAATAGACATTATGGCATGTATAGAATAATATTTTGGGAGGTTGCTATTTTGATAGTATTGTATATATATAAGGCCCTGTGAATACGGCTAAAGTTCTATGTATGGATGTGAAAATGGTTTAATTATAAATCTTGAAGTGAAATCAACTTCACATATGAACCCATATTGTGATATGAGTGTGATTATGTTATGCTTGAACTAACATGTTAAGCATTCGAGATACATTATGTATGTATATTCGGTCAAGAGGAGAAAAATCACCTTGCATTTTTACCCTTGTTTTAGTATGTGCTTACTATAGAAGTTACTCATGGAAACGTGCTATTACTGTTGTAATTACTTAAATTAATATTGGACATGGGTATGAGGGTGTTACATTTTTATTGGTATCAAAGCTACGGTTTAGTCGATTCTAGGACTACCGTAGAGCGTGAGAGTCTAGCTATACATGCCATAATGCTAGTATATGATAGTGTGATGACTTCTGACGGTTGAAATTGTTGTTTTGATTAGTAAATGGAATCCACTCCAGAGAGAGCCTTAGCGGATGACGTTGAGAGTGTAGCGCATGCTCCCGCGCAAGGGACAGCGCCTGTTGAACCTCAACCATCTACGAGTAATCAAGATGATGGGGTTAAGCAAGCCTTCTTTACCATGATGAATGAGTGGGTTGCACAATATGCCCGAACAAACCTGGCTGCTCAACCATTTCTGAATTTAAATAATCCTCCTCTGGTGCCTATAATACCAGCAACTCCTGATCCCTTGAGGCTGAGTAAACCTCCTGTTGATTTGATTAGGAAGCGTGGGGCCGAGGAATTTCGAGCCACAACTACTTATGATGCTGAAAGGGCTGAGTTTTGGCTTGATAATACCATCCGTGTTTTCGATGAGCTATCTTGCACACCCGATGAGTGTCTAAAGTGTGCAATATCCTTATTACGAGATTCAGCCTACTATTGGTGGAGAACCCTGATTTCGATTGTTCCAAAGGAACGAGTTACGTGGGATTTTTTTCAGACGGAGTTTTGCAAGAAGTATATTAGTCAACGATTCATCGATCAAAAACGCAAAGAATTTTTGGAGCTTAAACAAGGCCGTTTGACGGTATCCGAATATGAACGTGAGTTTGTAAGACTCAGTCGTTATGCTCGGGAGTGTGTAGCTGATGAAATTGCCATGTGTAAAAGATTTGAAGAGGGATTGAACGAAGATTTAAAGCTGCTGGTGGGTATTCTAGAAATAAAGGAATTCGTAACACTGGTTGAACGAGCTTGCAAGGCTGAAGAACTTGGAAATGAGAAAAAGAAAGCTAAATATGAAGCTAGGGACTTTCGTAAAAGATCAGCGGGTAAAAATTCTTTTTTGGCTGCAAAGAAGTTCAGAGATGATACTAACAGATCAAAGACGACTGCAGGAATTTCTATTAAAGAGCAACCATCAACGAACTCTTGAGCTACTTCGGTTGCTAGTGTTGGCAACAATCGGCAAGAAAAACCCGAATGTCCATAGTGTGGAAGACAACATGTAGGTGAATGTTGGGGTAAGTCTATTAACAGAGCCTGTTATAGATGTGGTTCGCGGGATCATTTTATTTGAGATTGCACGGAACCTGATGAGAAAAATAAGATGCAAGGTGCGAGATTGAGTGGTGCAACAACTAGAGGTAGACCACCGAGAAATACTGGAGGCAGGGGTGGTAATCAGAGAGGGACTTCTGATATGGCGGTTCGATCTGAGACTCGTGCCCCCGCCAGAGCTTATGCCATTCGTGCACGAGAGGAGGCATCCTCTGTTGATGTTATCACTGGTACATTCACCCTCTATAGTACTACTGTACTTGCTTTAATTGATCCTGGTTTGACTCATTCTTACGTATGTGAAACATTAGCGTCCAGTAAGACTCTACTTGTTGAGTCTACTGAATTTGCGATACGAGTGTCAAACCCTTTGGGTTGGTATGTGTTAGTTGATAAAGTATGCAAGAGATGTTCATTGATAATTAAAGATTTCTGTTTTCCGGTGGATTTGATGCTATTACCCTTCGATGAATTCGATATTATTCTCGAAATGGACTGGCTAACCGAACATGATGCTGTGGTAAATTGCAAGCGAAAGACTATAGACTTGTGATGTTCGAGTGGTGAAATGATTCAAATTTAGTCTAGTGATCTGAGTGGGTTACTAGCGGTGATATCTGCTGTGTCTGCTGTGTTAGCTCAGAAATATGTGAGAAAGGGTTATGAAGCTTATCTTGCAAATGTACTGGATAGCATGGTATCAGAACGAAAGCTCGAGACTGTGCCTGTAGTTTGTGAGTATCCAGAAGTGTTTCCTGAAGAATTACCGGGATTGCCACCTTTTAGAGAAGTAGAGTTCGGCATAGAATTGGTTCCGGGTACGACACTGATTTCAATCGCTCCGTATCGTATGGCACCTATCGAGTTAAAAGAATTGAAAGCTGAATTGCAAGAGTTGACTGACAGAGGTTTTGCACGACCCAGCTTCTCACCTTGGGGTGCTCCAGTTCTGTTCATGAAAAAGAAAGATGAAACTATGCGAATGTGTATTGATTATCATCAACTCAATAAAGTGACGATAAAGAATAAATATCCGTTGCCGCAGATAGATGACTTATTTGACCAGTTGAAAGGAGCTTCTGTGTTTTCGAAGATTGATTTGTGATCTGGCTATTATCAGTTACGAGTTAGAGATTCTGACGTTCCTAAGACTACTTTCAGAACGAGATATGAACACTATGAGTTTTTAGTGATGCCGTTTGGGCTCACTAATCCCCTGCGGTTTTCATGTATTTGATGAATCGGGTATTCAGACAGTATTTAGATTGATTTGTAGTGGTGTTCATAGATGATATTCTAATTTATTATCACAATGAGTCCGAACATGCCGAACACTTGAGGCTTGTACTGCAGATTTTGCGAGATAATCAGTTGTATGCAAAATTCAGTAAATGTGAATTCTGGTTAAGGGAGGTCAGCTTTCTGGGACATATTATATCCGCTTCGGGTATTAGAGTTGATCCGAACAAAATTTTAGCCATTCTTGACTGGAAACCTCCGAGGAATGTTTCTGAAGTTCAGAGCTTTTTGGGACTTGTGGGGTACTACCGACGATTCGTTAAGGGTTTCTCGATGATCGCAACACCGTTGACGAAACTACTCCGGAAAGATATCAAGTTTGAGTGGTCAAAGCAGTGTCAGACAAGTTTTGACCAGCTGAAAACCCTTTTGACGAAGGCTTCTGTGTTAGTTCAGCCAGAGTCTGGTAAAGAGTTCGTAGTCTACATTGATGCTTCTTTGAACGGTTTGGGTTGTGTGCTGATGCAGGAAGGTAGACTTGTTGCATATGCTTCAAGACAACTAAAGCCTCACGAAAAAAATTATCCAACTCATGATATTGAGCTAGCTGCGATTGTGTTTGCTCTTAAAATTTGGCGTCATTACCTATTTGGAGAGAAATGTCATGTTTATACTGATCACAAAAGCCTAAAATATTTAATGACTTAGAGAGACTTGAATCTGAGACAACGACGGTGGCTTGAATTATTAAAGGATTACGAAATTGTCATTGATTATCATCCTGGTAAAGCAAATGTGGTGGCTGATGCCCTAAGTCAAAAACCTCTGTTTACTCTTTGAGCAATGAATGTACATCTATCTATTTCCGCTGATGATGTTCTGGTAGCGGAATTAAAAGGAGAACCAGTGTTAATACGGCAAATTTGTGAAGCATAGAAAATCGACGAAAAATTGGTTGCTAAACGAGCTCAATGTGATTCTAATATGGGTTCAGAGTTTCAAATTGACGACAATGATTGTTTAAGATTTAGAGGTCGATTTTGTGTTCCAAGAAATTCAGAACTTACTTCGATGATTTTGAGTGAGGCCTATTGTAGCCGAATGCCGGTCCATCCTGGTAGCACGAAAATGTACAACGATCTAAAAAGACAATATTGGTGGCATGGTATGAAAAGAGACATTTCTGACTTTGTTTCTAAATGTTTGATATGTCAACAAGTGAAAGCGAAACATCAGGTGCCTTCGGGATTATTACAGCTGATCATGATACCTGAGTGGAAATGGGATCGAGTAACGATGGACTTTGTATCTGGTTTACCGTTGACACTGAGCAAGAAAGACTTAATCTGGGTTATTGATGATAGATTGACGAAGTCTGCTCTTTTTATCCCTGTTCGTACAGATTTTTCACTTGATAGATTGGTAGAATTATATGTTTCTCAAATTGTTCGACTACATGGAGTACCTACTTCTATTTTTTTCTGATAGAGACCCAAGATTTACATCCCGATTCTGGAGAAAATTGCATGAAGCGTTGGGTACTAAGCTACATTTTAGCACTGCTTTCCATCCCCAGACAGATGGTCAATCTGAACGAGTTATTCAGATACTCAAAGATATGTTGAGATGTTGCATTCTCGAGTTCAGTGGTTCGTGGGAATGATATTTACCTTTAATTAAATTCGCATACAACAATAGCTTCCAATCAAGTATCAAGATGGCACCATACGAGGCTTTATACGGTCGCAAATGCCGCACACCATTGTATTGGACCGAACTTAGTGAAAATAAGATATACGGGGTTGATTTGATCAGAGAAGCTGAAGAAAAAGTGAAAGTGATTAGTGATAGTTTGAAGGCAGCATAGGATCGTCAGAAATCATATGCAGATTTGAAACGCAAAGATATTGAGTATCAAATTGGTGATAAAGTATTTTTGAAAGTCTCACCCTGGAAAAAGTTACTCCGATTTGGCTGTAAGGGAAAATTGAACCCAAGATTTATTGGACCGTACGAGATAGCAGAACGAATAGGACCGGCTGCTTATAGATTGGTTCTGCCACCTGAACTCGCAAAGATTCATAATGTGTTCCATGTATCGATGCTTAGCGGTATAGATCAGATCATTCACATGTGGTTGGTTTATCTGAAGTTGAGGTTCAATTAGATTTGAACTATGAAGAAGAACCGATACGTATCTTAGCTCAAGAAGTGAAAGAATTGCGGAATAAGAAGATTTCTTTAGTAAAAGTATTATGGGTCAAACATGGAGTAGAAGAGGCTACTTGGGAGCTCGAAGACTCTATGAAAGAACGTTATTCGAATTTATTCGCTGGTAAGATTTTCGAGGATGAAAATTTTTAAGTAGGGGAGAGTTGTGACAGCCCTAATTTGACCCTAGTCGGAATGTGGTTTCGGGACCAGAAAACTGAGTCATAAAATTTATTTAAAATTTATTTGCATAACTTATACGTGTGATAGTGCATGTGCGAAAATTTGATGTTTTAATTTAGTCTTATAAATGAGAATTTTACTTGAAAGGACTTAGTTGAGAAACCATAAAAATGTGATAGGTAAAAGTTGAAGTGGCCAAATTTTATACGGATAGCATCATAGAGGACTTGCATGTCAAATGGACCACTATGATTATAGTGGACGGTAATGATGATGAAAAATTTGGCATTTTGTGTATTTTATATTAGTGAAACAATATTAAATAGTTTTATATTAGAAAACCATGAAATAATAATAGAAAAAGGGTGATAAAAACAAAGTTTCTCATTTTTGTCTCCCCTTTTGCCGAAACTAAACAAGAAATTGAAGAAAGAACACCTAAGGCATTCGGACATCTTGTGTTATGAATTAAGGTATGATTTCATATGTTTTTCTTTGGATTTTGAGAAATTTAAATTGGTTTTGAAGCTCCTAACATGACCCATGTGTATGATTTTGTGTTTGTGATGCATGAAGCATTCGGTCATGAGCTCAATGGGTTACATTGTGTATGTTTTGATAATTTGTAAGGAGAAATGTTTCTAATTGAGTATGAACAAACTAAATTACTATATGTGGCTCAAATGAGCTTGAGTAGTCGGCTAATTGAGTTAAGTATATGAATTAGGAGCATGAGTCCATTCGACAATTTAAGATAAATTGTGAAATAATGCTTAATATTAGTAGTTCTTGTTTAATTGGCAAATTGAGCTTAGAATGGATGAATTTATGAGTTTGGGACAAAGTATATATATTCGGCTATGAATTTTCTTGTTTAATTTTGAATGTTGATGTTTCAAATTGAAAATGGATGTTAGTTGAGTTATAATACTTGCTTAATAATGAAAAGAACATGAGCTTAATCCTCAAATAGCATTCGGATTTGGAGTAAGCTAAGTTAGTTAGAAAATGAGTTCCAAGATAGTGAATTATGTGTTAAAAGAGGGATTTAGGTTGTATATACGTGATTAGATTGAATACAAAAGGCTATGTTAGCTAATTGAGGGATTCGGCCATAGTATTTTAGTGAATAATAATTTGAACAAGGGTTTTAATTGTATGATGGGTTTTCGGCTATGGTTAATATTAGATGGAACATCGAATATGTGTGTGTGTCTATGAGGAATGAATATAAATTGGGGCTACGATGATTGAATTATTTTATTTGCTTAGTTGGAGCTCAAAATCAAAGGGAGCCAAGTTCGACCAAAGGAAAAGTGAAAGCGGTTGAGTAGCTGATCGGAGTTATTCATCCCACTAAAAAGGTAAGTTCCTAAGTAATTTAAGTTATGGTTAATATTGCACATAAAATAGGTTGGATAAGAAATCATGGTATGTATGAATTTGTGAAAATCGAATGTGAGATTTATCAACCTATCTATGACATAGTGGTAGCTATAGATAAGAGATTTCAGCACTATGTGTGCGAGGTTATGCGGCACTATGTGTGCAAAAACTACATGGCACTATGTGTGCGAGATTATATAGCACTATGTGTGCAAGGAAACGCGGCACTATGTGTGCGAATGAGTAAGAGCACTATGTGTGCGGACCTTTAAATCGAGCACTAAGTGTGCGATATCAATCGTAGAGAATTGCTTGTGTAAATGAAAAAGTTTAAAACTTGAAACTGGGAGTAATGAAATGTGCATGGATATTAGACATGGGACTTGATCTATATCTGTATATTAATAGATAATGCTCGGGAAGAGAGAAAGAAGAGAAAGGTAATCGGCTCAATTAGTATATAATTGAACAAAGATATAAATTAATGATAAATGAATCTAAATGATTGGAGATTGATTTATAGATGGAGCGGATTGGTTTGTGCTTTATTTGGTTAATTGGATATTGTTTGTCATTTACATATATATGCCAACGATATGCATATGATATTTACCATGGTCCTTTCAATTTGCGATTAAATGGTGTAGGAATACATAGTGAATTCAGGTAAGTATGTACCAAATTCATAATGTACACATGTGACATAAGATTTCCTTGTGATATCCTGTTTGAATTTGGCTAATATTGGATTGAAATTTTAAATTTTTGTTAAGATAATTGGATCATTACATCTTTTTTTTTTTTAAATTTCTTAGGACTTATTGAGTTAATAACTCACTTGGTGTGTTTATTGGTTTTGTATAGATCATCTTGTCGAAGAAAGCTTGGATTCGTTACGAAGTCATCACATCTTTTGACAACCCCTTTTTGGTATCTTTGTTTAAAAATCAAATAGACATTATGGCATGTATAGAATAATATTTTGGGAGGTTGCTGTTTTGATAGTATTGTATATATATAAAGCGATGTGAATGCGGCTAAAGTTCTATGTATGGATGTGAAAATGGTTTAGTAATAAATCTTGAAGTGAAATCAACTTGACATATGAATCCATATTGTGATATGAGTGTGATTATGTTATGCTTGAACTAACATGTTAAGCATTCGAGATACATTATGTATGTATATTCGGTCAAGAGGAAAAAAATCACCTTACATTTTTACCCTTGTTTTAGTATGTGCTTACTATAGAAGTTACTCATGGAAACGTGCTATTATTGTTGTAATTACTTAAATTAATATTGGACACGGGTATTAGGGTGTTACAGGTTTTGCTTATGAATTTGGGTTATTAATTTGTACAGATATGACATGAATTATTTGAGTGTAATGATACTGATTACTTGAAATAAGGAAACTTGTTTGATTCATAGTTATAATTTCGAATACCATAGTTATTAAATAACTATATGAGTTGATTGTTGGTAATTATAGAGCATGCACAATATGTTATTAAAGTGTACATGAGCATTAGCTATAAAATTGTTTTGATACTCAGATAATAAGTGAGTTGGTTGATATATGCTTGGTATATGAGAGTATTCATGTGATTGATTTACGAAGTATAAATTGTTTAATTGTCTGTTTTGTGTTGCATTTGATCAGTAATGCCTCGAAACCATAATCTGGTGACGGATACGGTTAGGGGTGTTACAAACCACCTCAACCTGAGGCATCAAACAGTTTGGAAAACTTGTTGAAAGCGTAAAAGGCAAAGAATGACATTTTGATGCAAAGGCAAGTAGCAACATTGAAAAATTTGGAAAACCAAAAGGGCCAGTTAGCTACGGAGCTTAATACTAGACCACAAAGAACCTTGTCGAGTGATACTGAGAATCCAAGAAATTTGGGTAAAGAACATATCAAGGTAGTGGCATTGTGAAGTGGTAAAATTCTGGAACCCCGATTGATTGAGGTCAAAGAGAAGCCCGTTGAGAAGAATCAACCAGCTGATGAAATTCCTACACGAAAGGAATCAGAATCTACAAAGACTGACAAGGTAAATCCTAACTTAGTGAATTCAGATACTTTAATATCTTCTTTGGATACAGATTTACCTCCTCAGAAGAGTTGTCCAGTTCAACCGAAAGTTCCATCACCTCCATATCCAAAAAAATTGCAGCAACACAAGTAGAAACATGAGGTGCAATTGAAAAAGTTTTTGGATGTTCTAAAGAAATTACACATCAATATTCCATTGGTGGAGGCTTTAGAACAAATGCTGAATTATGTGAAGTTTATAAAGGATGTACTATCCAAGAAGAAACAGCTGAGTGGGTATAAGACTGTCGCCTTGACAAAGGAGTGTAGTGCGTTCCTGCAGAACAATATACCATCGAGATTGAAGGACCCTAGATGCTTTATGATACCCTGTAACATTGGTGAATCTTACTATGGTAAAGCTTTGTGTGACTTAGGAGCAAGTATCAACTCGATGCGTAAGTCTATTTTCAAGATGCTAGAGACAGGAGAAGTAAGACCTACAACTGTGACGCTCCAGCTAACGGATCAATCTTTAGCATACCCTGAAGGAAAGATTGAAGATGTTTTGGTAAGAGTTGATAAATTTATCTTTCCTACTGATTTCATTATTCTAGATTTTGAAGCAGATAAGGAAGTGCCAGTTATCCTTGGGAGACCTTTCCTAGCCACGGGAAAAACGTTAATTGATATGCAGAAAGGCGAACTCGCCATACGAGTTAAAGGTGATCAGGTAACTTTTAACATTCTTAAAGCAATAAAATTTCTCGATCCGACAAAAGAGAGTTCAGTTATGGAAGAGATAAAAACCTTGATTTCTATGGAAAATTTTTTTGAAGAAGATCCATTGGAGAAAGCCTTAGATCTTGACCCTTTGGAGGATGAAGAAAGTGAAGAAAACATGGTTCTGGTGGAAGCCAATTTGAGAAATTTTATTCAATCCACATGGTTTGAACCATTAGAGTTGGGAGTCAGAGAATTTGTGCAATCCAAATTGTCAATCGAAGAACCACCTACACTCGAACTAAAGGTACTTCCTTTCTATTCGAAATACTTTTATTTAGGTGATTGTTCCATTTTTCCTATGATTATTTTAGTAGAATTGACAAAAGATCAATAAGAGCAACTAATTTTTGTTCTAAAGAAATTTAGGAAAGCAATTGGTTGGACCATAGCTGATATTCGAGGTATAAGCCCTTCATTTTGCATGAAAAAATTACTCTAGAGAAAGCTGAAAAATCTCAATTTGATGGGCAAAGAAGGCTCAATCCTATTATGAAGGAAGTTGTAAGAAAGGAAGTGATCAAATGGCTAGATGCAGGAATCATCTATCCTATTTCAGATAGTTCGTGGGTAAGTCTGGTGCAGTGTGTGCCAAAGAAAGGTGGAATTACGATTGTTGAGAATGAGCGTAACGAATTGATCCCAACAAGAACTGTTATTGGTTGGAGAATTTGTGTTGACTATAGAAAGCTAAATAAAGCCATTCGGAGGGACCATTTTTCGTTGGCTTTTATGGATCAGATGTTAGATATAATGAATTCTATTGTTTTTCAGATGGTTATTCGGGATATAACCAAATAGTTGTAGCTCTGGAAGACCAACATAAAACAACCTTTACTTATCCGTACGATAAGTTTTCTTTTAGGCAAATGCCTTTTAATTTATACAATGCACCTGCAACCTTTCAACGATGCATGATGGCAATATTTACTGATATGGTTGAAATTTTTGTTAAGGTTTTCATGGATGATTTTTTTGTTTTTGGTAACACTTATGATATTTGTTTGAGTAATTTGGCTAAGGTACTAAAGAGATTCGAAGAGACTAATCTTGTCCTTAATTGGGAGAAATGCCATTTTATGGTTAAGTAAGGGATTGTCTTAGGGTATAGAATTTCAAAGAAAGGAATTAAAGTCGTCAAAGCAAAGATGGACGTAATTGAAAGATTAGTGGCCCAATGAATGTGAAAGGAGTCAGTAGTTTCTTAGGCCATGTCGGTTTTTACTAAAGGTTCATCAAACATTTTTCAAAAATTTCTAAACTGTTGTGTTTGTTGTTAGAGAAAGATGCAGTGTTTGATTTTAACAAAGCATGTTTAGAGGCTTTTAAAGATCTAAAAAACAGTTAATCTCAGCCCCAATAGTCATTAAACCCGATTGGAGCACACCTTTTGAGTTGATGTACGATGCAAGTGATTATGAAATTAGAGCTGTGATGGGTCAAATAAAAATTAAACTGTTCCAACCCATTTACTATGCAAGTAGAACCCTGACGAGAGCTGTAACACCTGAAATAGGGCCTAATTAGAATAATGGTTTCGGGACCACAAATCTGACCTCAAAATATGTATTTTATGGTTATTATGAGGCCTAAAATATGAGTATATTCATGTGTTAAAGTTTCATGAAGAAATTCTTTGTGTAAGTGCCCAATTGGAAAATTAGGGACTAAATTGAATAAATTGTAAAACATAGATTCTAGAAGTAGTTTGCATGAAATTTGTTTAAATTATAAAATAGAAGGTCTTGGGGAGTAATTTGCCCAATTTCTAAAATTTTTGGACAAAAATGGGCTTGCATGGATGAAATTTCAAAGAAAGGGCTTAAAGGCATTTTGGTCATTTGGCTTTTAAATGAAATAAAATGGGAAAAATCAAGCCAAAATCAGCCATCTTCTTCCCCATAGCTGCCGAAATTCTCTTGTCACCATAGCTAGGGTTTTCAAACATTTCAAGCTCAATAGTAAGTGCTCCCAAGCCCCGCTTTTAATGCTCTTTGTATTTTTGGAATCCTGGTAGCTTATTCTCTTCATTTCTACCCATATTTCATGCTAGGGTTCATGTTTAAAAATTTACCCATGCATGAGTGGCTTGTATTTTAATGTATTATAGAGGAATATGAAGGATGAATATGTGTTAAACATTTTTTTCTAGGTGATTTTTATGAAAAACCCTTGTAGGGACCATTTTGTAACCATTATAAAATGTGTGGTAGAAATGGGAAATAATGGGAAATGTTGGCTTCCATAAGAGAGAAAAGTGTTCGGCTAGGCTTGGGTAAGATAGAAATTGCATGTGTTTCATTATACGAGCTTAGGGACTAAATTGTAAAAATGTTAAAGGTTAGGGCAAAATGGTCATTTGGATTGGGGGTGAGAATTAGACTTGTAATGTATAATGAGGAGTGTTAATGATCTATTTTTATTGTTATAAACCCTGAGGAACAAATTTCGTAGGTCGATCGAGGTAAACGCAAGGTTTCGAAATAAGTGAAACACAACTCCGAAACAAATACGAGGTAAGTTCGGATTACTTAAAGTAAACACCTAATATGGATAATTTTATGATTTATGAATGCATGATGATTGCATTTATTATTGGCATGAAATATCATAGAAATGCATAATTGATGGTAAATTGCAATAAATGTCTCGGTTGAGGTTAAAAAAGGAATTTGATGGATAAACCCTGATTGACATGTGTAATAAGGTCCTGCATGTGTTGTACTAAGGATTTAGCTCGAATGAGTAATCTGTGATCTCAAGTATAGAAAGGATCTACCCTGGACAGGTGTTCCTTTGAATGATCAAGCCTCCTGAAGAATATGTGTACATTATAGATTTAAGCCGGATGAGTAATTCGATTAGGATCTAAATTTAGCCTGGACTGGTAGTTCAGATCCGAGCTCCTTAAGGGTGTTTGTCGTACTAAGGGATTTAACCTAGACTGGTAATCCCGACATCGCCTTATGAGTTCCATAAAATGAGGGATTTAGCCTGGACTGGTAATCCCGCCATAAGATGTGAGGTTCGCGGGAGTGTATATATGAAATGATCATTCGTATGAATTGACGGTTAATGGGTATTCCATCGAGATTTCCTAGAAAGTCAACGAGACTAACATGAGATGTTTATGTAAATGAGATGTTGAATGATAAGCTCTTCTAATTAAATTATATGATGCTTGATTATGCTACTAACTTATTGATTGAGTGCATGTAATAGGGAACCATTTAAAAATTGTTGGTTTCCTTATCTATCATGGATGCATGTTAAACACTTGGTAAGTTTACTTTCCTGTTATTCGAGCTTACTAAGCATGTAAACGCTTACCCCTCTCTTTTTCCCTGTCTCACAGAGCTCGAGGACTCATAAGAGCTGGAAGACGATTAGAGAGTCAACACACTATCAACTAGACAAGTTTTGGTATAAAGACATTTCTATTTTGTTCAATGGCAAGTATAGTATTTTTGAGTATTTTTTTATATGTGTCATTTGCTTTGCCAATGAAGGCATGTAAAAATATGTTTATTTCTTTGTATTTGGCCATGGAAATTAGCTTAATTGAAGTGGGCTATGACCTACGAATCTATGCATGATTTTAATTACATGTGTTGTGCTGTTACCAATTGGCAATGAGTCGCATGAGCGAGCCAATTTTGGACAAATTAAAGTGACATGAAAACCCATAAACACTAAAAGGGAAATAACCTTTCATGCATGAAACCAATGATATGAGGTTTCCATACAATAAGATTTATCAAAGATTTACAAATGCATGGTCATGTTTTATTTCAAAAATTGATAACCATTAAGTATAGACGGTAGAAAGCGTGACCAAAGTGTTGGAAAATAGCCTATTAGGGTCCACATGGTTAGACACACGGGCGTGTGTCTAGTCCGTGTTCCTTCCCATGGGTGTGGGCTATGGCCGTGTGACCCCTGCACTTAAAATTTTAAATCAATAGTGTACACGGGTAGGCCGCACAGGCTTGTGTACATGCCATGTCTAAAAGAGAGTGTTGTCCACGGGCAGACAGCATGGGCGTGTGCTATGGCCGTGTTGGTAAGTCATTGTTGTCCACGGCTAAAAGGCATGGATGTGTCCCAAAACACATGGGCGTGTGAGTCCACAAGGCCCACTCACATGGGCATGTGATACTTCAAATTAGGAAAGTATTCCTGTAACACCCCAAACCCTGCCTAGACGTTATGGCCGAATCTGGTGTGTCACATTCAAGTGTTTTAGCGAAAACCTTGTTTTCATTGAAAACCCTTCCTTAAAAGTTACATTTCAATTACTTAGTAAAATCTCCTACCTGTTGCGAAGCTTTGCATAAAACATTAGACTTAAGAAAACTTATCCTTTAAAACTTTAGTTGCAGAAACATAGTATTAAAAGAAAACTATAGCTTAGAACATCCATGTTCCACTTCTTATAATTACAACACATGAATTTAAATAACCAAACAATAATAAAAGGGGGAGGCCTTATTACAAACCAAAGAAAGTTACTTAATAAACGAGTAACTTAAATACTTCTAAAACGAATCCAAATTGTCTTGCTAGCTGGCCACCTAGAGTACCTCCAGACATCGAACCTCCTATTGAGTATCACCTGAGAAAAATAAAAGAGGGGGTGATTTTTCGCAAACTCAATGTGTACAACCCTCGACAAGTAACAAGCAAACATCATTCACCATACAACATATAGGCAATGTAATGCAGTGCAACCACCCCAATAATCCATCCGCTACACACCAACTCCATCCCCCGGTACACACCATGTGGGGATATAAATGTCGACCCACCCATCTGATACACTCCAATGGTAGCCCAGTTGTGGAACTACCTTCATTGCAGCAAGCTACCAATCACATATTGTGCTTTAAAAGCCGTCGGTGGATCAACGGTTGTCAAGCAACCATGCGACCCTCATATACTTCCTCCGTTCCATAATTCCCAACCCATATGCATCCTAAACAGAATATCATGTGAATGCAATAGATATACATGTAGCAATCATAAATCTTACACTCACCCCATAGGGGTATTTTAGTTATTTTTGCCTTTAGGGGCATTTCGGTAAATTTCCTTTATTACGGGTCTTACTTACCTTGGCCCGTTAACAAATCCCGTGAGCTCAGATAAACAAATTCTATGCACCAGGTAGGATTCCAGAGAAGAGGAGGTGGGTCATTAAGACCGAGTAATTACCAAGCTCTCCCTAGATCCAATCCTAGACATCCACATACCCGTTGCCACACCTTAACCCTATGACTTGTCCACGATCCTTAATAAATTAATTAAGTTTTATACAGTCATCATAAACTAGGCCCACAACCTCTTACAAAGCCCAGACAAATCCACATACCTATATATATATGGCCCACTAGGCCCAATCTGTTTCATATGGCCCATTAGGCCCATTCTAATTTATGTAGCCGATTAGGCCCAAATCACATTCATATGGCCCATTAGGCCTAAGTCACATTTATAGTCATGCTCGCATACAATTTTCCATCACATAGCATCAATCATCAATTTTTTCCTATTATGGGCCCAACAGCCCATCGGGCCCATTTAGCCCATTGTGGCCCGTTTGGCCATTTCACAACCCAAGTCCATGGAATCGCCCACGGCCTCAGGCAACCTATCGGTTTCACCCTTGCGAGCGTTCACGCACTCGTAAGACTATCATAGCCAAACTTTTGGCTATTCGGCATTTCGGCTTTTTGGGATTTGCCGATCTACTTGTGTGTGCAGTGTGTGTACACACCTGGTAAGCGAGCATGCTACGATTCCCTTAGTCACCAACCTACAAACAATATCACCCTTCCATTAATCGTATGCTTAACACATATTTTACCCAAAAAAATCGAAACCTCACCTTAACCTTACCTTGAACACCAATCCCTAATAGTTTTTCCTTGATCACGTACTCCTTAGATCTACATTAATCTTACCCATTAAAACCAAATACTAGGGGACTAGCATCCAACATAATTCACCCCCTTATCTCACTTAAGATCATTCGGCCAACCTTACTCAATAAGAGAGAAAGACTTAGCAAACCACAAAATACCTTAGGAGCAATTCAGCAGAGAGCTAAAACCCGAGATCCGATACTAACTCCCTACCAAAGTTGATTAGAAACAGTGAGGGAGGGAAGTCATCAGTATTACCAATACTAACCAAAAAATAGATAAGGTACTTACATTAGAAAACTAATTGGCCCAAGGGAGATTCGACTTTTCGGCTTTCAAACTAGTATGGTGAACAAGGTTTATTTGGCACAAATTAAAGAAGAATAGTAGAAGAAGGAATCGGCTAACCGAAAAGTGGAATAAAGAAAATTATGTAGAGGAAAAGAGGGAAAATCGGCACAAAGGAAGAAAATAAAACAAAAGGTTTTCAGCTTTTAAGAAAAAGGGTTTCTGGCAACAAGGTGAAGGGAATTCGACATTAGCCTGGCCACCCCCTATTCGGCACCTATTTATAGCCCCTATAGCAGAATTGCCTAACCCTCAATTCCCTATTTGGCTCCATCACTTCCCCCTTCTCATCTCCCGTTTTTCTCCCTGACAACTCCCCAATCTATTTCCTAAATTTTCTCTTCTGAACACACCCCTTGGAGTTCATCTTCACGCCACTTCCAACCTTCTAGAAGGCCAAAATTAAACTCTTAAAAAACATACTAAGCTATGATTCAAACCTCGGATCTCCTTCCTATCTACTAACGCCGTCTCCGTACACCCTAAGTGGCATCACTTAGCCACTCCTCCACAAGGATTTTTGATGTCATTTTCCCCTATCTTTATTTAAAAGCCCAACTACTCCCAACCCTGATTCCTTTAATAATTAAATTAAAATTCCTCCACCACAAAACTCAAACCTAGAACTTCTCCAACATACCTCGACACTTCAAATCCCTTAAACCCTTAAAGCAAACATGCCATTTGTCATTTTCTTGCTCACTTAAAAATTTTGTGAGACCCAAAGCCCATTTCATCTAGGTCTAAAATTTAGGGTGTTACAACTCTACCCCCTAAAAGAAATTTCGTCCTCGAAATTTCCAACTACTAACACAGACTACCACACCACACTTTCACTGTGCACTCTAATTCCAACTTAGGTAAATAGCACACTATGGGTAAGTACGTACCATTATTCACCTCTGGAGCGTCTCCATCCTCTTGATGACCTGCTGCATAGACCAAAGCTGGCTGACTCGCCTCAACATGACCAGCACCTCTGCCCAGTGCTCCATGACCCAAAACGTTTCTGCCCCTAGCCTGATCACGGCCTCTCGACGGTTGCTGACCACCCTTTGGTGGCTGCACACCACCTCGATCCACGACTAGCACCTGACCTGACATTCTAAGGCAATTCCTGATCCCATGTTCCATAGATCCACAAGCTAAACAAGCTCCCATCCTCTTCCAACATTCGACTCCATGGCTTCTCCCACAATCAGCACAAGGTGGCACCCCTAGATTAATAGCAGGGGCCCCTGCTCTAATTGGCCCATTAACTCTGGCCCTAGCCCTAGGCATTTGTCCAACACTAGGAGTCTCAGCCTCCCTTTTACTCTTACCCCTTTTTTCCCCGATTTAGGTGCTCAGTGCACTTTACCTCCTTCCCTATCTTTGCTTTCTCTACCAACTCCAAGAAAACTCACTCCCTTTGTGGAGCTATCAAAACCCTGAGGCTTCTCTAAGTCCATCCTCAAACCTAACGCAACACTCGTAGTCCATTCCCACCATAACTCTTGTGTACCTACTAAGGCGCAGAAATTTCGCCTCATACTCCGCCACAGATTTGTTTCCCTGGGTCAAGTTCAGAAACTCCTTCCTTCTAGCATCCACATAGCTCGCACCTACATACATTCCTTGGAATGCAGCTTTGAAGAACCCCCAAGTAACCTGCTCGGGTTGAGTGCCCTCTTTCACTGTCAGCCACCATTGGTAAGATTTTTCCCTGCGTAGTGACACTGCCCTTTTTAGCTTTCGTTCCGGTGAATAGTCCAAGTCCTCCACGATCCTTTTCGTGGCCTCCAACCAATATTCAGCCACGTTAGGAGCCATACCAGCCACGCCCTTAAAGATCTCAGCCCCATTTGATCTCTGGAATGGACCCCGGATTTTCCATGCCATTATTTAGCCCAGCGACCCTCTCCAAAATCCTTAGCATTGCCTGCGACAATGCATCATCCCCCTATGGCCCAATCGTACTGTCCATTCTCAGCCACAGGTGAGGCCGGAGCCTCTTCTACTCCAACATTGGGTATATGGCCCAATGCCAACGATTCAGCACTAACACTTTCGCAGCCTCGACCACGGCCTCTCGCACCTCTTCTAGCACTCATCGTCGATTCACATATTTTCTGGATTAAAAATTTTATGAAGTTTTAGTTAGTTCAATAATTAACACGACGTTTTATGGAATTAATTTAAGAGAAGATTAGTTTTCAAAAATCCTCGACAATTTCAAGATCCTACCGGCTTCAGTTCCATTCTAACATAATCATCTAAAGTAGCCCTCTAACTATCTACTATATAACAATTTAAACAGGCTTAAGATGCAAAGAACTTACTTGGTTCGACGTTGGAGACTCAGAGTCCCGCTCAGCAAGACTTCCCCTTTTTCAAGACATTGTAAAAATTATATATATATTTTTAAAACCAAAACGAACCAAATAATAAGGCCCACTTCACATACCGTGTTTTGCAACCTGAGCTCTGCTACCACTAAATGTAACACCCCAAACCCGACCCAGACGTTATGGCCGAATATAGCGTGTCACATTGAAGTGTTTTAGCGAAAACCTTGTTTTCATTGAAAACCCTTCCTTAAAAGTTACATCTCAATTACTTAGTAAAATCTCCTTCCTGTTGCGAAGCTTTGCTTAAAACATTTAACTTAAGAAAACTTATCTTTTAAAACTTTAGTTGTGGAAACGTAGTATCAAAAGAAAACTATAGCCTAGAACATTCATGTTCCACTTCTTATAATTACAACACACGAATTTAAATAACCAAACAATAATAAATGGGGAAGGCCATATTACAATCCAATAAAAATTACTTAATAAACGAGTAACTTAAATACTTTTAAAATGAATCCAAATTGTCTAGCTAGCTGGCCACCCAAAGTACCTCCAGACATCAAACGTCCTACTGAGCATCACCTGAGAAAAATAAAAGAGGGGGTGAGTTTTCGCAAACTCAGTGTGTACAACCCTCGACAAGTAACAAGCAAACATCATTCACCATACAACATACATGCAATGCAATGCAGTGCAACCCACCCTCATAATCCATCCGCTACACACCATGTAGGGATATAAATATCGTCCCAACCATCCGGTACACTCCAATGGTAGCCCGATTGCGGAACTACCTTCATTGCAGCAAGCTGCCAATCACATATTGGGCTTTAAAAGTCGTCGGTGGATCCATGGTTGTCAATCAACCATGCGACCCTCATAGACTTCCTCCGTTCCATAATTCCAAACCCATATGCATCCTAAACAGAATATCATATAAATACAGTAGATATACATGTAGCAATCATAAATCTTACACTCATCACATAGGGGTACTTTAGTTATTTTCGCACTTAGGGGCATTTCAGTAATTTTTTTATTACGGGTCTTACTTACCTTGGCCCGTTATCAAATCCCGTGAGCTAAGATAAACGAATACTATGCACCAAGTAGGATTCCAGAGAAGAGGAGGTGGGTCATTAAGACCGCTTAAGTACCAAGCTCTCCCTAAATCCAATCCTAGACATACACAAACCTGTTGCCACACCTTAACCCTATGACTTGTCCACGGTCCTTAATAAATTAATTAAGTTTTATGCAGTCATCATATACTAGGCCTACAACCTCTTACAAAGCCCAGACAAATCCACATACCTATATATATATGGCCTACTAGGTCCAATCTCTTTCATATGGCCCATTAGGCCCATTCTAATTTATGTAGCCGATTAGGCCCAAATCACATTCATCTGGCCCATTAGGCCCAAATCACATTTACAATCATGCTCCTATACAATTTTCCATCACATAGCATCAATCATCAATTTTTGCCTATTATCAGTCCAATAGCCCATCGGGGCCATTTAGCCCATTCTGGCCCGTTTGGCCATTTCACAACCCAAGTCCATGGATTCGCCCATGGTCTTCAGGAAACGTATCACTTTCCCCCTTGTGAGTGTTCGCGCACTCGCAAGACTACTGTTGCCAAACTTTCAGCTTTTCGGCATTTCAGTTTTTCGGGATTTACTGATCTACTTGTGTGTGCAGTGTATGTACACACCTGGTCAGCAAGCGTGCTGCGATTCCCTTAGTCACCAACCTAAAAATGATATCACCCTTCCATTAATCGTATGCATAACACATATATTACCCAAAAAAAACTAAAACCTCACCTTAACCTTACCTTGAACAACAACCTTAATAGTTTTTCCTTGATCACGTACACCTTAGATCTACATTAATCTTACTCATTAAAACCAAATACTAGGGGACTAGCATCCAACATAATTCACCCTCTTATCTCACTTAAGATCATTCGGCCAACCTTAGCCAACAAGAGAGAAATACTTACCAAAACGCAAAACACCTAAGGAGCAATTTGACAGAGAGCTAAAACCCGAGATTTGATACTAATTCCCTACCAAATTTGATTAGAAAGAGTGAGGGAGGGAAGTAATCGGTATTAACAATACTAGCTAAAAAAGAGAAAAGGTACTTACACCAGAAGTGTAATCGGCCCAAGGGAGATTAGGCTTTCTGGCTTTCAAACTAGTATGGTGAATAAGGTTTATTTGGTACAAATTAAAGAAGAAGAGTAGAAGAACGAATCGAATAACCCAAAAGTGGAACAAAGAAAATTGTGTAGAGGAAAAGAGGGAAAATCGACACAAAGGAAGAAAGTAAAACAAAGGGTTTTCAGCTTTTAGGAAAAAGGGTTTCTAGCAACAATGTGAAGGGAATTCGGCATTAGCCTGGTCACCCCCTATTTGGCACCTATTTATAGCCCCTATAGTCGAATTGCCTGACCCTCAATTCCCCATTCGACTCCATCATTTCCCCCTTCTCATCTCCTCATTTTTCTCCCTGATAACTCCCCAATCTATTTCCTAAATTTTCTCTTCTGAACACTCCCCTTGGAGTCCATCTTCATGCCACTTCCAACCTTCTAGAAGGCCAAAATTAAACTCCTAAAAAAATACTAAGCTAGGATTCGAACCTCGGATGTCCTTGCTATCTACTAACGCCACCTCCCTACACCCTAAGTGGCGTCACGTAGCCACTCCTCCACAAGGCTTTTTGATGTCATTTTCCCCTATCTTTATTTTAAAGCCCAACTACTCCCAACCCTGATTCCTTTAAAAATTAAATTAAAATTCCTCCACCATAGAACTCGAACCCAGAACTTCTCCAACATACCTCGACACTTCAAATTCCTTAAATCCTTAAAACCAACATGTCATTTGTCATTTTCTTGCTCACTTAAAAATTTTATGAGACCCAAAGCCCATTTCATCTAGGCCCAAAATTTGGGGCGTTACAATTCCTAAGATATCCAAGGTCTATCAAACACTCCTGGTTTGTCCCAAATTGCCTTAGATTGTGTCTAGGGCTTCGTAGACCTATATAAGGGACGAGTTGTTCATAGGTGAAAAGTTTTAAATTTGAGTAAATTCGGTGACCCAAATTAGTACGTTTCAAAATGTAAAGTCCTGATAATGCCTTGAACCCTATCCCGGTGGCAGGTATAGGTGAGGGGTGTTACATTTAGTGGTATCAGAGCTACAGTTTAGTCGGTTCTAGGACTACCGTAGAGGATGTCAAAGTTCGCTATACATGCCATTATTCAAATGTTGATAGTGCGATATCTCCTAATTGTTTAAATTATTTTGAATATAGTAAATTTCTTCCAATCAAGCACAATATGAGTCTGAGGGAGCCGAGAGCCATGTTCTAGCTTCCGTACAACAAGTTGTATCTACTAGTAGTAGAAGGCTAATGTCAGAAGGCCGAGAAGAGGCCCAACCTGCCTTATTTGATATGATGGATGAATGGTTTGGGGATTATCTAAGAAATTTCCCCAATATACCAAGACCTCCCCCACCCCCTAACCAACCTGATGAGGATGTGCCACGATGTATGACACCGGTGAGAATTGGTAAAGCCCTTGTTGATAAACATAGAAAGTATGGGGCTGCAGAATTTAGGGCTAAAGTTGATGATGATGCTGAAGGAGCTGAGTTCTGGCTACTATGCGAGTGCTAGATGATTTGTCGTGCACACCCGAGGAATGTTTAAAGTGTACTGTGTCCCTTTTGAAAGACACTGCATATCATTGGTGAAAGACCGTATCCTCGATAGTGCCGAAGGAAAATATTACTTGGGATTTCTTTCAAGTAGAGTTTAGGAAGAAATACATTAGTCAACGATTTTTGGACTCGAAGCGAAAGGAGTTCTTGAGACTCAAACAAAGGAATAAGACTATAGCAGAATACGAGAAAGAATTTGTATGACTAAGTCAGTATGCAACGAATGGGTCCAAACAGAATCGAAAATGTGTAAACGCTTCGAAGAAGGTCTGAATGAGGACATCAAGTTGTGGATTGGGATCTTGGAAATACAGGAATTTTTCGCATTGACCGATTGAGCCAAGAAGGCCGATGAACTTAATAATGAAAGAAAACGAGCTAAAAGAGAGGCTCGAGTCACGAATAAGAGGTCTAGCAGTAAAACACTCTCATTTTGTACGAAGAAAGCCAGGAGCCAGTATGAATGCTCCACTTCATCAGTGGGATATTCAGGTAGAGCGGGAAGCTCTAAAGAACAAGGGCAAAAGTTTTCCTCCCCGATGGTGACTAGTGTAGCGAGTGTAGATGATCAAAAACTGAAGTGTAAGTGCTGCAACAAATTTCACTTCATAGAGTGACAGATGAAGAGCAGTGTGTGTTTCAAATGTGGTTCTCTTAATCACTTTCTCAGAGACTGCCCAAAACGAGCTGAAAAAGAAGTGGAAATAGCCCCGAAGTCGAGTGCTCCCATTCCACGAGGTGGACCTCTGAGATACCTTGGGAGTGCTAGTGGTAGTCGAGTCATGACTAAAGACGCTGCAAAATTAGAGGTTCGAGCCTTGGCAAGAACATATGTGATACGTGCTCGAGAGGAAGCCTCTACTCTTGATGTTATTACAAGTACTTTTTCCCTTTTTAATACAAATGTTATTGCTTTAATTGACCCGGGGTCGATGCATTACTATATTTGCATGAGATTGGTGTCTAGTACGAGCATACCTGTTGAACCTACGGAATTTATCATTAGAGTGTCAAACCCACTAGGCAAATCAGTTCTAGTTAACAAAGTCTGTAAGAATTGTCCTTTGACGATTCGAGGACATTGTTTCCCGGCTAACCTTATGTTGTTACCATTTGATGAATTTGATGTAATACTTGGTATGGATTGGTTAACCCTTCATGATGTAAATGTAAATTGTGGTAGTAAGCATATTAAATTGAAATGCCCGGGTGGTGAGATTCTATGGGTCAAATCAAGAGAATTAGGTTCGCCGCCAATTGTAATCACGGAAATGGTTGCTTAAAGATATATGAGGAAAGGATACAAAGCTTACCTGGCATTTGTGTTGAATACTAAGGAAACTGTATTGAAGATTGAGTGTGTGCCGATAGTATGTGAGTATCCAGATGTGTTTCCGGAGGAATTACTCGGATTACCTCCAGAAAGGGAGATAGAGTTTGGTATTGAATTGGTGCCAGGGACAACTCTTATTTCTATTGCTCTGTAAAAAATGGCACCAACTGAGCTGAGACAGTTGAAAGCACAATTGCAAGAGCTGACGGATAAAGGATTTGCGAGGTAAAGTTTTTCACCTTGGGGTGCTCCTGTACTATTTGTGTAACACCCCTTAACTGTATCCAAGGCCGGAACAGAGTATGAGGCATTACCAGACTTAACAATACGCATAGACGAAAACAGGGCCATAAAATTTCATTTAATTCAAAACTTTTCGAACACATGCATAACAAACAAAGCTAACTATATCATCACATCAAAATGTAGGACATGGCACGATTAATTAAACTTATAAACCATAATGGATAAGGACCACATCTCATGATCATATACGATAACTCAATGCAGACTGATACGTAAGGTCAAAATCATAATAAAAAACATATCGCAAACCAACTTCCTATACATGCCACTCACTTGATATTTCTAATATTTGAATTAATTTTCCCAAAAATAATAGTTTGATAGTGTGATTTTGCCTCCGACGATCTCCAACCCCGAGCCGACCTGCCAATACTAAAGAAATGGAGAGGTTGGGTAAGCTTTACGCTTAGTAAGTTCATATGAAAATAATAAGCAATTACTACCATGCTTTTCAAGATAAAACACTATAATTGTACAATTACACATATTCAGGTTAAGATGTGTTATCGAGTTATAGTTACTAAATCATTCATATCTGAAGCTACAAAAGTCCAAATTTAGTTTCGTTAATTTTAATTGAAACTAGATTTATATATATTTCTCCCATAAAATTTCCAGAATTTCTGGTTTAGTCAATTAGTACAGTTTATTAGTTAAAGTCTCCCTTGTTTCAGAGTACGACTACTCTAACCTTTGTGCACTACGAACCAAATTTCTCCCTTTACAGAATTCCAACGACCATGCAGTTTGTTTCCCCTAAAAATAGACTCAATAAGGAATCCATCTATGTAATGTATGACAATTAATAATTTTTTTAAAATTTATGGTGAATTTCTAAAATCAGAACATGGAATCTTGAATTCATTCAGACCCTGTTTCACAAGAATTCAAATATCACACAATATAGAATTCTTTTGCTTCCCTGCTTCTTTCATCTGAAAATAGGCTCATTAAGCTTTCTTTTCATATATCATTTGCATTTTTATTCAACTTACACAATTTTTAGTGAATTTTCAAATTCATGCAACTGCTGCTGTCCAACACTACTTTACCACTTAAATTCATTCTTACATAATTCCACTTAATCCATTTTGTCTTATCGAAATTCACCCAATTATCGAGCACATTGCTCATAAATTTTCATAAACATATATCGACACTTATTCATCAAATAATCATGTTCAATTGAATTTTTACTTAATCGATTTTCCCGTTGAACTCTTCGGAATAATAACAGATGCACAATTGCTTGCACATTTTTCCATTTCCACACTTGTAGCCGAAGCTATCTGGTACGCATAGTAGCCTGCACTTAGTACTACACATGCGACCAATAATCTGGTACACATAGCAGCCTGCACTTAGTACTACACACGTGATCATAGTTTTCGGGTACGCATAGTAGCCTGCACTTAGTACTACACATACGACCAATTATCCGGTACACGTAGTAGCCTGCACTTAGTACTACACACGTAACCTCACAATAGTTCATTTGTATCGTTTCTATTCCGTAGGTTCAACCGGGAAATTCCTCACTTTTCAGTATTTTACTAAATTGTCTGTAATCAATTTAAATTCATAACTTACATCAAATAACCATTTGATAGGCAGCCACATTTCATATGATATCAAAATATAATAACATAAAAAGAATCGATAGATTATTTATGTACGAATTTACTCGAAGTGTCGATCTCACTATCCATAGTACCAATTGTCCATTCATAGTACAATAAGACACAACTCAAATATCAAATTAGCTTTTAAGAATTTACATAACATATATCACATATTTCATATATCACTTGTCATATATCTTCATTTTCTTGCATTTCATGTAACATTCTTTCATGTCATATTTCCATATCATAAACACCATTCCATCAACTTTTCAAATATATTAAATCATAAAATATATGCAATAATAGTAAGAAATATAATTCAAACATAACATTGCATTATTATTATCATACGAACTTACCTCGATCCAGAAACAGCAATTTACCATTTTAGTCCATAACCTTGTATTTTCCCGATTTAAGCCCGAAGCTCGATTTCCTTCATCTATAATATCACATTTAGACTAATAATTAGTCACACTATTCATACGGGTCCAAAAATCATATTTTTTAAAATTTTCATTTTGACCCCAAAACTTTTGCATATTTTCACTTTTTCCCCAAGGTTCGGAAATTAAACTTCATCCTATTGTCTTATGTTTTATGACATGCTGATCATTTTTCCCTTCTATGGAAACATCAAATTCTCACTCTAACATGTACTTATGACTATTAGGTATTTTTACCGATTAAGCCTTTTTGTTCGTTTTCACTTAAAACCGAGTAGCACCAGTTGTCTAACATAATTTAAAACCTCATATTCTATCATAAAACACCAAAATACACAAATTTCACCTATGGGTATTTTTCCAAATATGAACCCTAGGTTGAATTATTGCTAGCATAAGCTAAATCAAGTTACCAGGACCCCAAAAACGTAAAAATCATTAAAAATGAGGCTAGAACGGACTTACAATCGAGCTTGGAAGCTTGGAAACCCTAGCCATGGAGTCTCCCTTGGTATACACATCCATGGTGAAGAAGATGAGCAAAATTGGCTTTTAATTTTCTATTTTAATTTATTTTACCCCTAAATGACCAAAATGCCCTTACTACTAAACTTTCCAAAAATTCCATTCATGTCCAATATTTGTCCATAAACTTTGAAATTGGTCAAATTTCTATTTAAGACCTCCTAATTAATATTTCAAATCAATTTCATACTAGAAACTTCTAGAATGCAAGTTTTACAACTTATTCAATTTAGTCCCTAACTTCAAATTAAGGACTTTATGCATAGAATTTCTTCACGAAATTCTCACACAATCATGCAATCATATCATAGACCTCAAAATAATCATAAAATAAGTATTTCTATCTCAGATTTTTGGTCACAAAACCACTATTCCGGTTAGGCCCTAATTCAGGATATTATAATTCTTCCCCCCTTTAGGGATTTTCGTCCCTGAAAATCTTACCAGAAAAGTGGTCTTCACTTAGATTCCTCAATTTTATATTCAGTGTTGAAGAACTTTAACTCAGGCGGTGCCTCCAATATATCTCTTTAATTTCTCATATATTCTGAAATTCATTATCAGAAGTCGATCCTCACTGTACTCTTTTAGGTTGCTACTCACTATCACATTTTCCTCTTTCCGCTACGAAAATAATTCTGAGATAACCTAGAAAATAATCCTTTCTTCTAGTTACAAAACAATTCATCATGCCATCCTTTTACTATTCATTCATTACGTTAATCAAAACCGTCTCAATTGCATTAGCTCAAGTACCAAAATATCTCAATTGAAGACATTAACTATAATTGACTTACTTGAGAGAAGTAATCCACCATACCGATTGAAACTCGCACTTTTATCACTTATACCTTGTCAAACCTTACACGAAAATTAGAAAAATCTCAATACTTAAATCACCACATCACCCAAATCAAATCAGAAGTATAGCCATACTTGACATGATTATCATGAGCTGAAGAATGCACTCCAAACATGAGTCATAGTTGACAAATTACGGAATAAAGATAACAAGAAAACCGAATAAAGAAATCCAAAATAGAGAAACCCAGAATAAAGAAACCCAGAGTAAAGAAACCCAAGATACGATACTATGCTGGAAAATCGAAAACCAAACTCATAGGAAAATATAGAAGATCCCGATAATTCCTCAGAGAAAAGAAATCCAGTAGAAAACATCATTTAATCTCACTGGAATCAAATGCAACAAGAACAATGTATCTTCCCATATATATATCAAATGGAGTATCAAGTAGAAGAAACAGAATCATAGTATCATACATATTCTCTCACCAATTTTTTTATCAGGCAGAATATAATGGAATGCTCGAAGGAATAGAGTAATACAAATTATAAACCAGTCCGACTACCAATGTTTTCGTCTAACATCAGGATTAGAAAACATCCCCATATAACAAAAATTTCTTCAAAAGATCAATAACCATAGAAATATTTCTGGGAACGGATAAACACATAGAACATCTTAGAAGAAACTACTAAAATCTGTCTAGCCGTAACTGTCACACTCAGATATTACACATTTCAGATATTATTTCCCCAACTATTTCTGCCATCACAAATTTCATATTACTTTTCACTAAAGAAGACTAGTCCTGAATAAATTTTGATTTACACTTTTCTCGACCTTGTATCTGAGTAATTCAATTTACCAAAGTAAATTCATTCTTTAACTGGGACAATGCATAGCTCCAATAATCCTTATGCCAATCTGATACTTTTCTAGCTTTAACTTTACTTACCAAGTCATCCTTCAATCTCTAATCATATTTATAATTATTCTAGCACTGAACTCTTTGGTTTCTCAATCGGAAACTTATTCAGTAAAAATCTCATGAAATTCCATTATAAAACACCACTTTGGTAAGGGGGAAGGGGTCGTAGGGCCTCTGACTCAACTCTCATATACATATACATGTAACACAGTTTTTATCATAGCAATCATATCTCAATCATGTCATTCATTTCGAGTAACTAACATTCATATTGGTTTAATGCCCACTTTCTAGTTATCTCATTTAGTCAAGTATAATTATGCATGTATCCTATGTTTTCTTGATAGCTTGACTTATCCATTCATCTACTCGAACAAATCATACTCATGACATCATATAAGGGTTAAACAAACATAGATATTTCCATCACAATCGTAACTTTCATTTCGTGCATCATCATATACATATTATTACAATCACATAATTCAGTCCAAACAATTTAACATAGATAAATTCATTTCATTATAATCATTTATCTCATATAATTAAGGCAATGACATTTTCATTCATATCATGATATTAGGAACTTTTACTCATACTTCTACGAATTTCTATTTATCCCGTTCATCTTATCAAGTAAGCCAAGTGCACTACATCATATGAGCATCAAGCAAGTATGGATATTTATCACAACATGACCTTTCATCTCATGTGTTATCACTTATATATATCATAAATTTTTATTAATACTTTTCTAAATTGAGACTCATCATAATCGTAATTTTATTCAAACACCTTCGCATCACATTGAACATGGTCAGTGCAGCTCGGTTGGAGAGTACCTCTGTCTAAGCAAGACGGTGCTTATACGCGTCGGAAGACATTACACTACCACGGATCAGTGGCATGTATAGCTGGACTTTTACACATGCTAGGTTAGTCCGAGAACCGACTAAGCCATAGCTTTGATACCACTAAATGTAACACCCCTTACTCGTGTCTAAGGCCAGAACAGAGTACGAGGCATTACCAGACTTAACAATACACATAGACGAAAATGGGGCCATAAAATTTCATTTAATTCAAAACTTTTCAAACACATGCATAACAAACAAAGCTAACTATATCATCACATCAAAACGTAGGACATGGCATGATTAATTAAACTTATAACCCATAATGGATAAGGACCACATCTCATGATCATATACGATAACTCAATGCAGACTGATACGTAAGGTCAAAATCATAATAAAAATACATATCGCAAACCAACTTCCTATACATGCCACTCACTTGATATTTCTAATATTTGAATTAATTTTCCCAAAAATGATAGTTTGATAATGTGATTTTGCCTCCGACGATCTCCAACCCCGAGCCGACCTTCCAATACTAAAGAAATGGAGAGGATGGGTAAGCTTTACGCTTAGTAAGTTCATATGAAAATAATAAGCAATTACTACCATGCTTTTCAAGATAAAACACTATAATTGTACAATTACACATATTCAGGTTAAGATGTGTTATCGAGTTACAGTTACTAAATCATTCATATCTAAAGCTACAAAAGTCCAAATTTAGTTTTGTCAATTTTCCTTGAAACTAGATTAATATATATTTCTCCCATAAAATTTCTAGAATTTTTGGTTTAGCCAATTAGTAGAGTTTATTAGTTAAAGTCTACCCTATTTCATAGTATGACTACTCTGACCTCTGTGTACTACGAGTCAAATTTCTCCCTTTACAGAAATTCAACGACCATGCAGTTTGTTTCTCATACAAATAGACTCAATAAGGAATCCATACATGTAAAGTATGACTCTTAATAATTTTTTTAAACTTTATGGTGAATTTCTAAATTCAGAATAGGGAATCTTGAATTCATTTAGACCCTGTTTCACAAGAATTCAAATATCACACAATATAGAATTCTTTTGCTTCCTTTGTTTCTTTCATCTGAAAATAGGCTCATTAAGCTTTATTTTCATATATCATTTACATTTTTATTCAACTTTCGTAATTTTTAGTGAATTTTCAAAGTCATGCAACTACTGCTGTCCAACATTGTTTTACCACTAAAATTCATTCTTACATAATTCCACTTAATCCATTTTGTCTTATCGAAATTCACCCAATTATCGAGCACATTGCCCATAATTTTACATAAACATATACCTACACTTATTCATCATATAATCATGTTCAATTGTATTTTTGCTTAATCGATTTTCCCGTTGAACTCTTCGGAATAATAACAGATACACAATTGCCTGCACATTTTCCCATTTCCGCACTTGTAGCCGAAGCTATCTGGTACGTATAGTAGCCTGCACTTAGTACTACACATGCGACCAATAATCTGGTACACGTAGTAGCTTGCACTTAGTACTACACACGTTTTCACAGTTTTCGGGTACGCATAGTAGCCTGCACTTAGTACTACACATGCGACCAATTATCCGGCACACATAGTACCTTCACTTAGTACTACACACATGACCTTACAATAGTTCATTTGTATCGTTTCTATTCCGAAGGTTCAACCAGGAAATTCCTCACTTTTCAACATTTTACTAAATTGTCCGTAATCAATTTAAATTCATAACTTACGTCAAATAACCATTTGATAGGCAGCCACATTTCATATGATATCAAAATATAATAACATAAAAATAATCAATAGATTATTTATGTACGAATTTACTCGAAGTGTCGATCTCACTATCCATAGTACCAATTGTCCATTCATAGTATAATAAGACACAACTCAATATCAAATCAGCTTTCAAGAATTTACATAACATATGTCACATATTTCATATGTCACTTGTCATGTATCTTCATTTTCTTGCATTTCATGTAACATTCTTTCGTGTCATATTTCCACATCATAAACACCATTCCATCAACTTTTCCAATATATTAAATCATAAAATATATGCAATAATAGTAAGAAATATAATTCAAACATAACATTGCATTATTATTATCATACGAACTTACCTCGATCCAGAAACAACAATTTACCATATTAGTCCATAACCTTGTATTTTCCTAATTTAAGCCCGAATCTCGATTTCCTTCATCTATAATATCACATTTAGCCTAATAATTAGTCACACTATTCATACAGGTCCAAAAATCATATTTTTAAAAATTTTCATTTTGACCCCTAAACTTTTCCATATTTGCACTTTTGCCCCAAGGTTTGGAAATTAAACTTCATCCTATTTTCTTATGTTTTATGACATGCTGATCATTTTTCCCTTCTATGGCAACATCAAATTCTCACTCTGACATGTACTTATGACTATTAGGTATTTTTACCGATTAAGCCCTTTTGCTCATTTTCACTTAAAACTGAGTAGCACAAGTTGTCTAACATAATTTAAAACCTCATATTCTATCATAAAACACCAAAATACACAAATTTCACCTATGGGTATTTTTCCAAATATGAACCCTAGGTTCAATTATTGCTAGCATAAGCTAATCAAGTTACCAGGACTCTAAAAACGTAAAAATCATTAAAAACGAGGCTAGAACGGACTTACAATCGAGCTTGGAAGCTTGGAAACCCTAGCCATGGAGTCTCCCTTGGTATACACGTCCATGGTGAAGAAGATGAGCAAAATTGGATTTTAATTTTGTATTTTAATTTATTTTACCCCTAAATGATCAAAATGCCCTTACTACTAAACTTTCCAAAAATTTCATTCATGTCCAATATTTGTCCATAAACTTTGAAATTGGTAAAATTGCTAATTAAAACCTCCTAATTAATATTTCAAAGCAATTTCATACAAGAAACTTCTAGAATGCAAGGTTTACAACTTATTCAATTTAATCCCTAACTTCAAATTAAGCACTTTATGCATAGAATTTCTTCACGAAATTTTCACACAATCATGCAATCATATCATAGACCTCAAAATAATGATAAAATAATTATTTCTATCTCGAATTTGTGGTCACGAAACCACTATTCTGATTAGGCCCTAATTCAGGATATTATAATTTGTAAAGAAGAAAGATGGTTCGATGAGGCTATGTATAGATTATTGACAACTGAACAAGGTAATTATCAAGAATAAGTATCCTTTACCAAGGATTGATGACTTGTTCGACCAGTTGAGAGGAGCCACTATGTTCTCTAAGATAGACTTGAGGTCTGGCTATTATCAGTTGTGAATTAAAGACTCAGATGTACCCAAGACAGCTTTCAGGACAAGGTATGGTCATTATGAATTTCTTGTTATGCTGTTTGGGCTGACGAATGCACCGGCCATTTTTATAGACTTAATGAATAGGATCTTTTGGCCATATCTGGATAAGTTTGTTTTGTGTTCATTGACGGCATTTTGAGCTACTCTAAGTATAAAATAGAGCATGCGAAGCACCTGAGAATCGTGTTACAGACCTTGAGGGAAAAGCAACTGTATGCCAAGTTTAGCAAGAGTGAATTTTGGCTCCAGGGAGTCAGATTTTTGGATCATATTGTTTCGGGTGAAGGCATCTGAGTTGATCCAAGTAGATTTCTACAATTGTCGAATGGAAACCACTTAAGAATGTAACTGAGGTTAAAAGCTTTTTGGGCTTAGCCAGTTGTTATCGAAGGTTTGTGAAAGGATACTCCATGATAGCAACTCCAATGATGAGACTGCTACAGAAAGACGTTAAGTTTGAATGGACGGAGATGTGTCAGCAAAGTTTTGAGAAGTTAAAGACATTGCTGACCGAAGCTCCTGTTCTAGTACTACCTGAATCGGGAAAAGAATTTATGGTCTACAGTGATGCATCTTTGAACGGGCTAGGTTGTGTACTTATACAATATGGTAAAGTGATAGCCTATGCTTCACGACAGTTGAAACCGCACGAGAAGAACTATTAAACACACGACCTTGAGCTCGCCACTATTGTTCTTGCCTTAAAGATTTGGAGGCATTATTTGTATGGTGAGACTTACCGTATATTCACAGACCACAAAAGTTTAAAATACTTGATGACTCAGAAAGAATTAAATTTGAGGCAAATGAGATGGTTAAAATTAATTAAGGATTATGATCTGATTATTGACTATCACCCAGGAAAGGCAAAAGTGGTTGCCGATGCATTGAGCAGAAAGTCCCTGTTTGCTTTGAGAGCCATGGATACTCGTTTGACATTGCTTGATGATGGTTCAGTCTTGGCCGAACTAGAGGCTAGGCTGACATTTCTACAGGAAATTCATGACGCTCAGCCTAATGATGATGACTTGCAAGCAAAAAGGGCTCAATGTGAGTCAGGTGCTGAAAAAGACTTTTGAATTGGTCCTGATGGATGTTTGATGTTCAGGAATAGGGTTTGTGTACCTAAGAATAATAAACTTATTCGAAAAATTTTGCAAGAAGCATATAATAGTCGTTTGTCTATTCACCCGGGAAGTACCAAGATGTACAACGACTTGAAGAAAATGTACTGGTGGAATGGTATGAAAAGAGATGTTTTTGAATTTGTATCAAAATGCCTTGTATGTCAGCAAGTTAAAGCTGAACATCAAGTGCCTTCAGGTTTGTTACAACCTGTGATAGTCCCCGAATGGAAGTGGGACAGAGTTACTATGGATTTTGTGATAGGATTGTCATTAACTCCAAAAGAGACAGATGCCATATGGGTTGTAGTGGATAAGTTGACAAAGTCGACTTATTTTATTCTAGTAAGAACAAATTAATCTCTTGATAAGTTTGTTGGCTTGTATATTTCTGTGATAATAAGATTACATGGAGTACCACTATCAATTATTTCGGACAGAGACCCGAGATTTACTTCAAGTTTCTGGAAAAAGTTACAAGAATCCTTGGGTACAAAGTTGAATTTTAGTATAGCTTTTCTCCCTCAGACCGATGGTCAGTCTAAACGGATGATTTAGGTTCTCGAGTATATGTTGCGATGTTGCATCCTCGAATTTCAGGGTAGCTGGGAAAAATACTTGCCTTTGGTAGAGTTTGCCTACAACAATAATTTCCAAACAAGTTTGAAGATGACGCCTTATGAGGCCTTGTATGGCAGGAAGTGCCGAACTCCATTGTACTGGATAGAGCTTAAGGAAAATCAGATTCATGGAGCCAATCTGATTAAGGAAACTAAAGAAACAGCTAAAGCGATACGAGATTGTTTAAAAGTAGCATCGGATAGGCAAAAATCTTATGCAGATCTAAAAAGAAAGAAAATTGAGTTCCAAGTTGGAGATAGAGTATTCTTGAAAGTATCTTCATGGAAAAAGGTATTGAGATTTGGTGGGAAAGGTAAACTGAGTCCACGATCTATCAGACCGTAAGAGATCACTGAAAGAGTTGGACCGTTAGCTTATCGTTTGGCATTGCCACCTGAACTGGAAAAGATTCACGATGTATTCCATGTATCTATGTTAAGGCGATACTGATCAGACCCCTCTCATGTGATTTCGTCGACTGAGATTGAAATTCAACTAGACATGACTTTTGGAGAAGAACCAGTTAAGATATTGGGTCGTGAAGTTAAACAGTTGAGAAATAAAGATGTAGCTCTAGTAAAAGTTTTATGGCATTGACATGGTGTGGAAGAGGCTACATGAGAGCCAGAAGAAATGATGATAAGCCAATATCTGAACTTGTTTACTGGTAAGACTTTCGAGGACAAAAGTCCCTAAGAGGGAGAAATGTAACATCCCGAAATAGGGCCTAGTCGAAATAGTGGTTTCGGGACCACAAATCCGATATCAAAATATGTATTTTATGATTATTATGAGGCCTAAAATCTGATTATATGCATGTGTTAAAGTTTCATGAATAAATTCTTTGTGTAAGTGCCCAATTGGAAAATTAGGGACTAAATTGAATAAATTGTAAAACTTAGATTCTAGAAGCAGTGTGCATGAAATTGCTTTAAATTATAAAATAGAAGTTCTTGGGGAGTAATTTGACCAATTTATAAATTTTTGGACAATAATGGGCTTGCATGAATGAAATTTCAAAGAAAGGGCTTAAGGGCATTTTGGTCATTTGGCTTTTAAATGAAATAACATAGAAAAATCAAGCCAAATTCATCCATCTTCTTCCCCATACTGCTGAAATTCTCTTGTCTCCATAGCTAGGATTTTCAAACATTTCAAGCTCAATAGTAAGTGCTCTCAAGCCCCGTTTTTAATGCTCTTTGTATTTTTAGAATCCCAGTAGCTTATTCTCTTCATTTCTACCCATATTTCATGCTAGTGTTCATGTTTAAAAATTTACCCATGCATGAGTTGCTTGTATTTTGATGGATTATAGAGGAATTTGAAGGATGAATATGTGTTAAACATCTTTTCCTAGGTGATTTTCATGAAAAACCCTTGTAGGGACCATTTTGCAAAAATTATAAAATGTGTGGTAGAAATAAGAAATAATGAGAAATGTGGGCTCCCATAAGAGAGAAAAGTGTTCGGCTAGGCTTGGGTAAGATAGAAATTGCATATGTTTCATTATACGAGCTTATGGACTAAATCATAAAAATGTTAAAGGTTAAGGGCAAAATGGTCATTTGGACCGGGGGTGAGAGTTAGACTTGTAATGTATAATGTGGATTGTTAGTGATCTATTTTTATTGCTATAGACCCCAATGAACAAATTCCGGAGGTCGATCGAGGTAAACACAGGGTTTCGGAATAACCGAAACACAACTTCGAAACAAATACCAGGTAAGTTCGGATAACTTAAAGTAAACCACTAATATGCATAATTTTATGATTTATGAATGCATGATGATTGCATTTATTATTGGCATGAAATATCATAGAAATGCATAATTGATGGTAAATTGCAATAAATGTCTCGGTTGAGGTTAAAAAAGGAATTTGATGGATAAACCCTGATTGACATGTGTAATGAGGTCCTGCATGTGTTGTAGTAAGGATTTAGACCGAACGAGTAATCTGTGATCTCAAGTATAGAAAGGATCTACCCTGGACAGGTGTTCCTTTGAATGATCAAGCCTCCTAAGAATATGTGTACATTATAGATTTAAACCGGATGAGTAATTCGATTAGGATCTAAATTTAGCCTGGACTGGTAGTTCAGATCCGAGCTCCTTAAGGGTGTTTGTCATACTAAGGGATTTAACCTAGACTGGTAATCCCGACATCGCCTTATGAGTTCATAAAATGGAGGATTTAGCCTGGACTGGTAATCCTGCCATAAGATGTGAGGTTTGCGGGAGTGTATATATGAAATGATCATTCGTATGAATTGACGGTTAATGGGTATTCCATCGAGATTTCCTAGAAAGTCAACGAGACTAACATGAGATGTTTGTGTAAATGAGATGTTGAATGATGAGCTCATCTAATTAAATTATATGATGCTTGATTATGCTACTAACTTATTGATTGAGTGCATGTAATAGGGAACCATTTAAAAATTGTTGGTTTCATTATCTATCATGGATGCATGTTAAACACTTGGTAAGTTTACTTTCCTGTTATTCGAGCTTACTAAGCATGTAAATGCTTACCCCTCTCTTTTTCCCTATCTCACAGGGCTTGAGGACTCATGAGAGTTGGAAGACGATTGGAGAGTCAACACACTATCAACTAGACCAGTTTTGGTATAAAGACATTTCTATTTTGTTCAATGGCATGTATAGTATTTTTGAGTATTTTGTTATATGTGTCATTTGCTTTGCCAATGAAGGCATGTAAAAATCTGTTTATTTCTTTGTATTTGGCCATGGAAATTGGCTTAATTGAAGTAGGCTATGACCTATAAATCTATGCATGATTTTAATTACATGTGTTGGGCTATTACTGATTGGTAATGAGTCGCATGAACGTCCAATTTTGGACAAATTAAAATGATATGGAAACTCATAAACACTAAAAGGGAAATAACTTTTCATGTATGAAATCAAGGATATGAGGTTTCTATACAATAAGATTTATCAAAGATTTACAAATGCGTGGTCATGTTTTATTTCAAAAATTGATAACCATTAAGTATAGATGGTAGAAAGGGTGACCAAAAGCTTGAAAAATAGCCTATTAGGGTCCACATGGTTAGACACATGGGCGTGTGTCCAGGCCGTGTTCCTTCCTATGGGTGCGGGCTATGGCCGTGTGTCCCCTGCACTTAAAATTTTAAATAAATAGTGCACATGGGTAGGCCGCACGGGCGTGTGTACATGCAGTGTCTAAATGACAGTGTTGTCCACGGGCAGACAGCACGGGCGTGTGCTATAGCCGTGTTGATAAGTTAGTGTTGCCCACGGCCGAAGGGCATGGGTGTGTCCCAAAACCCACGGGTGTGTGATACTTCAAATTAGGGAAATATTTCTAAGATATCCAAGGTCTATCGAACACTCCTGGTTTGTCCCGAACTGCCTTAAGGTGTGTCTAGGGCTTCGTAGACCTATATAAGGGACGAGTTGTTCGTAGGTGAAAAGTTTTAAATTTGAGTAAAACTGGTGATCCAAATTAGCACTTTTCAAAATGTAAAGTCCCGATAACACCTCGAACCCTATCCAAGCGGCAGGTATGGTTGAGGGGTGTTATAGGAGCCTAACTCAATTATACGATAACCAAAAAAGAACTCTTTGCTATAGTTTTTTCTTTTGAAAAATTTCACCCATATCTTATAGGTACCAAAGTTATAGTATTTACTAACCATGCGGCCACTAAATACTTGCTCACGAATAAAGATGCAAAATCGAGGCTAATTTGTTAAATACTTTTACTACAAGAATTTGACCTTGAGATCCAAGATAGAAAAGTTGTTGAAAACTAAGTAGCTAATCATCTGTCGAGGTTGGAGCAAGATGAGGTAACTCGATCACATGTGCCTATCAACAAGAATTTCCTAGATGAGCACTTTTTTGAGAGGAGTCGAATTCATGAAACACCTTGATTTGCTGATTTTGCCAATTATCTTCCATGTGGAATAATTCCTTAAGAAATGACATACCAACAAAGGAAGAAATTCCTTCATGATAGTCGATATTATTTCTTGGAGGACCTGTTCTTGTTTAAAAAGTGTGCAGATAATATAATTCAAAAGTGTGTAGCTAAAAGTGAGATTGCTGAGATCTTATATCATTTCCATTCATCTCCAAATGAGGGACACTTTGGTGGTGCACGTACTGCAGCAAATATTTTGCAAGCAAGTTTCTTTTAGCCTACACTATTTAAAGATTCATATGTTTATGTGAAAAACTGGGATAATTGTCATAGAACCGAAAATATATCACGGAGAAATGAAATACCCTTAACAAATATTTTTGAGATTGAATTAGTCGACATATAGGGCATTGACTTCTTAGAACCATTTCCCTCTTCGTATGGGAACAAATACATCTTAGTTGCTGTGGACTATGTATCCAAGTGGGTTGAAGCTGAAGCATACCCTACAAATGATGCTAAGGTAGTCATACGAATCCTACATAAGCATGTGTTTACACGATTTGGGACACTAGGAGCTATTATTATTTATGAAGGGTCTCACTTTGTGAACAAATGGCTTAAGTGGTTGCTTGACAAATTTGATGTGAAGTATAAGATTGCTACTGCCTATCAACCTCAGTCTAATGGGCAAGTTGAAAGAGTGAACCATGAAATCAAAGGTATCCTTGAAAAGGTAGTACGCCCTAGCAGAAAAGATTGGTCTCAAAGGCTCGATGATGCATTATGGGCCTATCGAACAACATTTAAGACACCGTTAGGAATGACTCCTTATCGGTTGGTTTTTGGGAAGGCATGTCATTTGCCATTAGAGTTGGAGAATAGAGCTCACTGGATGAGTTGGAAGAGTCGAGGTTGTTTTCCTATGAGAATGCCAAAATGTGTAAAGAAAGATAAAAAAAGATGGCATGATAGTCATATATGACCTCGCGAGTTTAATGAAGGCCAGAAGGTTTTATTGTTTAATTCAAGGCTGAAGTTATTTCCTTGGAAGCTGAAATCCTGATGGAAAGGATCGAGTTTATCCTTATGGAGCTATTGAATTATATGACAATTACGGAGGTACATTTAAAGTTAATGGTCAACGTCTCAAGCATTATTGGGATGGTGACGTTGAGCGAGTTGAATCCTCGTTCAAATTAATAGACCCTTGATTTTTTATGAACTCACTTTTGTAAGTAAATAAATAATTAGAATTTATTTTCTTAATTTAGTACATTTAATTAATTCTGTCTAAGGAGATTGGAACTTAAGCGGGACCACTGTGACCCCTCAAACCTTTCCTAGGAATTAATTTAATGTAATTTGTTAAGAAGAAATTTTCTAATTAACATTTAAATTTTTTTTCCTTTCTAGTTTAATTTAATTTATTTAATTTAAATTATTTTTATTAATAAAAGGGGTCCAATTTGGCCCAAGTACTAATCAGTTTCTCTTTGTTGAATAAGTTTGTAAATATAGTCTGAATTTATGGCCCAAGATAGCATATAGGAGGGAAAAATCCACACCTATTGTCACTTTGCTGACCGCCCAAGTAACCTTAATGTAGCTAAATTTTTGCTACATGTTGCCCTAGTTTTCCCTATATAAACCGTTCTTCATTCTACTAATTTTTATATCCTTTCCCTAAAAATCCCTAAACTTCCTTCTTGCGCCGCTAGCCTCAAACCCTGAAAGAAACCCCTAGTCCATTTCTTTTCTTTTGCTGAAACCACCTAATGCCACAGCAAGAGAATCAATGGAGCAACAACGTCGCTGCCGCACATAGCTGCTACCGTCACCGTACACCACCATTGCTACCGCATGTTACCTTCGCCGCCATAACCTCTTCGCCATCGCAAGGTTCGCTGAAGCAAATCCTACCCACTTGTCGATTTCTCTTCTTCCCCTATAAGTAGAACTTTGCCAAATTTTTGGAAAAATACCATGTCTCGCAAAAGAACTAGATCATCGAAGACTACTCCTGGAAACTCGATTGTGATCAATGAAGAAGTAAAAGAGAGATTTGATTCAATTTTCAAGCATCAGCCTATGATGCCAGAAAAAGGGTTTAATTTGAAGAGTAGTAATTTGATGGTTGTCCCTGTGCCAATCAGAAAGACAATCAATGCTCTCAAGTGGGAACGATTTTGTGATGCTCGTTCACTTCCCGATGATGAACTAGTTTGAGAGTTCTATGCAAGTTTGACCACACAAGATGCTACTGAAGTCATTGTTCAGAATAAAAAGGTACCTCTTACTTCTAAGTCCATCAATGATTTGTTTAACTTACCTGATGTTGAAGAAGATGAGTACTACCCTATGATGAACAACATAAATTGGGATTTTCTTCAACAAGTACTTGATGTTGTGATAAATCTAGGATCCCAATGGATTATAAAAAAGTATGGGAGCCATTCTTGCTGAAGGAAATACCTAAAACTAGTAGCGAAGGTATGGTTTCATTTTGTTTGCTACAGTTTTATGCCTACCTCACATAGTTCCACCATCTCAATGGAACGAATGCTCTTGTTATATGCAATCTTGACAGAAAAGTCCATTAATATTGGGAAAATTATTCTTAAGGAGATTTATGACTGTGCTAAAAAGAAGACAGGAAGTGCTTATTTCCCATAATTAATCACTTCACTTTGCTTAAGGGCCTGTGTTAAAACACAAGCAAATTTGAAGGGGCAATATGTCCAAGGGTGAATTGCAAGTCATGATCTTGAAAGGATAGTAGAGAAGGTGCATCAGCTGAATCAAGAAGAACCAACTGAGCCAGATACTGAGGAGTCAACAAATGAAACTGAAACTGAATCAGTTACAGACACTAAAGAAGAAGAATCTGCTAAGGAACCAAATAGTCCTAAACCAGTTGAAGGATATGAAAACCCTAAACCAAGGGTTGAGCCAGAAGAAGAACCGGTCAAGCTAAGTGTTGAACCTGAATATACAACTCCAATGCCAACTTCTGCAAGTACTTGAAGGAAATCAGAGTTGTCAATTTTGATGGATATGTGCAAGTTCATGCACAACCAACAACATACTTACTGGAAATATGAAAAAATAAGAGATGACTGAATTTGAAATTCTTTTAAGAATATCTCTAATACTTTTGTTCCTGAGTTCCCTGATGCTATCTTTGAGACATGGATGGAAGATATTGACGATACAAGTGGAGATGGAGCTGAAAAAGACAAGGGGAATAAGTCAAAAAAAATAAAAGGTAAGATTATTGTCTTTTTATTTATTTAGTTTAGGTCTTTAGGAATTTCTTTCTTTAGTAACTAGGATTTAATTTCTACAAAATAAACCATAGCAAGCATGAATAAATGCTTCTTTAAAAAGAAAAAGACTGAGTGATGCGGCAATGGGAATGGACATGTCTAGGATTGGATTATGAGGAAAGACTTGGTATTTAAGCAGTCTTAATGACTCACCTCTCTTTCTTTTTAACCCTACTTGGTGTTCACTTTTAATTCATTACTTTGTCTTGCAATGAGGACATTGCTTCTTTTTAAAGGGGGTAAGGTAAATAAATTGCTCAAACTTTTAAATTTTTTTTCAAGTATGTTTCAAATCATTTCTTTCATGAGTATGTTTTAATAAATAAATATTTAGAGAAATTCTTTGTTAATGAGATATTTTGTATGCAAGTATGAATGATGATTTTATCTGAGTGAAAGTATGTTATCATGAAGAATGGAATGCTTGTATGATCTTAGCCTTAGTAATGTTTGCCATGAAAACTTAATTTCTTTCGAGAATAGACATCCATGAAGTTCTATATCTTTAGAATTGACTGAATAACTTTCTTGAGGTGAAATCCTAGGGGACATAAAAATCTAAAATGATAAAGGCATTATTTCTTTGGATCGTTTGAGTCTTTTCAAGCCAACCCTATGATATTTGACCCCTGAAACTAAAATTTTGAGCCCTAAAGCCTATTTATTATAATGAACCTACATTATAAGCCACATTACAATCTTTTAAAGTTATCCTAATTTTGTGCACCTATTTTAACAAAGTCCTCTTCGTAATCAACATTTGAGGAAGTTTTCATTAAGATGTATGTGCTCATGCTTATAAAAAAAAGCGAAAAAAAAGTTTGTTCAGTCTACAAAAAGGAAAAATGTATGAGCTTGAGTTCAAAATAAGTTTGGGGGTGTTCCAAAGGTTCACTTAAAGAAAAAGGTTGTATTATGAGAAAACCAAGAAAAAGTTAAAGGTTGTGATTTTAAAAACTGAAATGTATCATCTCTTAAAATCCCTAACTTTAACCGAGCCCCGTTACAACCTTATAAAAAACCTATTGATGTGTTGATTATGTCACCTACATTAGTGGAGAAGAAGTCCTCAGTTAAACATATAAAGATCATAAATAAGCCTTATGATTGTTTTGCTTGATTGAGGATAAATTATGTTGAATGAAGAATGTTATCTATGGCTGTGACATATATACATACTATGATTCATGTTGGCATATCTTGAAACTTAATATAAAATTTTCAAAATGTTTACGTATGATTTACTTGTTAATAAAGAAGATCTATGAGCAAGAATTTACTAATACATGATTATGGGGCAAGGATTGATGTTGCTTACACTTTTAGCAATTTTGCGTTAGTGAGACCTTGTGCTATGCATGAATATTACTCAAGACGAGCAATGTAACACCCCTAACCTGTATCTGTCGTCGGACTAGGGTTAAAGGCATTACCAAATGAATCAAAACATTTAACTTTCATTTCATAATCATCAAAGAATTAGAGATCAACATCAATATAGAATCCCTTACATAGGTCATCAAGACCTTAAACATGCATTAAAAAGAAGTCGGGACTAAACTAAACACATACAGAATTTTTATTTTTTTCCAAAACTTTCAACTTTCCCCTATCTAACTCCATTTTCTTTAATTCTTGATCTATACAAATTCAAATTTAACTTAATCAAAAATTCATTCAAAACAATCCACAAACACATATTTAGGGAAATTTACAAACTAGTCCTCACATTTTCACATTTTGACACTTTAGTCCTTAATTCACAAAATCACAAAATACACAAAATTTGCATATACACATGATTGGCTGAATATTTATAGCACTCATACAAGTCCACACATTTCATTTATTTCACATTTTAATCCCTCAATTTACAAATTTCACAATTTAGCCCATTTTACTCAAAATCATCAAAAATCCAAAGACAAAACATATAAACCCCACATCAAACTTTCATATTTCATCAATAAACAACATAAACCTCATGAATTCATCCATGGAAAATTTCAAAATCAGAAATTGAGGCATGGGCTTGATAGTGTACGAAGTAATGATTACAAAAACGTAGAAATTATCAAAAACCGAGGCAAAAACATACCTAAATCAATGCTCGCAAGTGCCGAACCCTAGCTATTCTTTTCTATTTTATTTTTCTTAAATTTTCAGCCAAGGATGATAGAAATATAATGATTTTTAACTTTGGTTTTAACTAATATAACATTAATATGCTTTTTACCAATTTAACCTTATTATAATTCATTAAAATTCCACCAACTAATGCCCTTTTATGTCATTTAATTCATTCAATGGTCAAATAACCTCATTAGGACCTTACAATCATAAAGCCAAATCAAATAGGCATTTTTAACTTATAGCAGGCAACTTTTACAATTTACGCGATTAGGTCCTTTTTCAAAATTAAGCACAGAAACATTCAAATTTTCATACGAGACTTTCACACATGCTCATTCACATATCATAAACATGAAAAATAATATTTGAACATTTTTCTGACTAGGATATGTGGTCTCAAAACCACTATTCCGACTAGGGTCTAAACTGGACTGTTACAATTCTCCCCTCTTTAGGGATTTTCATCCCCGAAAATCTTACCGTCAAACAGATTCGAATATTTTTGTCTTATAGCATCTTCAGGCTCCCACGTAGCCTCTTTGATACTGTGTCGATGTCACATCACTTTCACTAATGGAATTCTTTTATTACGTAGTTGCTTAACTTCGCGAGCTAAGATATGAATCAGCTTTTCTTCGTAAGTCATATCAGACTGAATTTCAATCTCAGACGAACGAATCACATGCGAAGTGTAACACCCTTATTTTTGGGATTTTCGTAATTTCTGAGAATTTGGTAAAATTTTTAAAATTTGGTATTTGGTTGTGAAATTCATAATTGGAGTGTGTAAATGGGCTTATGGAAGTCCCATGTGTTGGCCAAAACCCGGTAAAAATTTTGAAGTTTGGACTTAAGGAGTTAGGGGCATTGGATAGGTGGCCTTATCAAAAGATGTGGGTAAAATGTGACACAAGAGAGCCTCTAGAAAAGTGGTTAAGTGATGCCACTAAGGAGCTAAAGAAGTGATGTGTATGTGGTTGGGGGAAGCCAAGGTTTGATTCACTAAGCTAGTAATTGTGTTGTTATTTTTATGACATGAGCATGCAGGAGTTTGAGGCCGTGTGAAACTCTGTTGGAGAGAGTTTGAATCAGTCAAAGGCATGAATTTAGGAGTCATAAGGGGAGAGATTTTGGGGATTTGAATTGGAAGGAGTTGGAGCCGAATAGGGGTGCTTGTGGGTGAAATTTCGGCCAAGGGGTTTTGGGAAGTGTGTTTTCGGCAATTAGGAAGAGTGCAGGTGCCAAATTGTTCTTAGACTATTTCATGTTTGCATTTTTGTTCTCTTGATACCATTTTCCCTCTGGTGCCGATTTCTTTTGGTATCTTTCAGGTTAAGACGAAATTCTTTCCTGCTATTTCTCCCTTTTGTTTTTCACTCTGTGGCGAATACATTATCTCAGTTTACTCTCTAGCTTGTGCCAAAACTCTTTCCCTTCTTTTCTTTCTTTCTGACCCCTTCTCCGTTACCATGTTGTGTTTCTCTCTTTGGATCCTTGCCCGAATACCACTTGCTCTTTCCCTCTCATCTTATTCGGGTTTATCTTGGTGCTAGCCGAATATATTCTTTTCTCTACTGAATTTTCCCTACTTTGAACAAGGTAAGTGAGTTCCTCTGGCTTGTCAAGTTTTGATCAATGGTGGAGCCCTGCTAATACGGTTATCAAATGAAGTTTCAAAGTGGTGCCAATTCTCTTTCTTTTTCTATAGTGGTCTCCCTCTTTAATCTCTTTTTTGTATCGATTACTGTTAGGTGAACGTTCGTGACATCGTATGCTTTGATTATAGGTGGTTTTGGGGTTGGCTGAAAGTTGTTATTCTCCTCTATTGGTTTACATTCCGGTAAGGAGTACACTTAGTCTAAGTTTATTACTTGTAAGGTTTCTAATGGATGGGATTTTTGTGTAGATTGTCGCCAATAGGTGAAGGTTGTTGGTTAAGGGTAGTTTGAACCCTACTGGTTCTATCAAGGTGAAGCACGTGTTGTGTAGTGATCTCTTCTCCAAACAGGTGTGTAATAACCCTCGCAGTAGCTTAGAATAATATTCGCCGAAAAGCCGAAATGCTAAAATTCTGGCATTTCTGGAACTTGTGATTTTGCCTTTGGTTTAAGATGCAATAGATACGATATGATCGGTGTTTGGATTGATGGAACAGGTAAAAGCACAATTTGGTGCCCGATGGTAAGTGGGGCTCCAATGGGCTTTCGGGCCCTTTTGGGTAGAATGGACAGAAAATGGAATTTGGAAAAGTTGCATGTTAACACGGTTAGTACTTCTGTAAAATTTGGGTTAAGTAGGCTTAGTGGGCTAAATCGGTAATCGTAGGGCCCATTAAGGGTTTTGGGGCCAAAAGCCTGAATTTGATAAAGTGGGTTAAAGACCATTGTTTAAACACTCAGAAATATTAATAATTGTTAATGAACATGGAAATCTCATGATATTTGGTAAAATTACGAAATTACCTTTATAATATGAAAAATGACTATTTTACCCCTAGGTTTTAATTATAAATATGATGCATGAGATATTGTTATACATGATATGGCATGGTATGCACATGATATGGTATGATATAGTCATTTTATGCATGGGTTGGGTTTTATATAAATGGAGGAAGTGCAAAAAGGGCTTTGCCTCAGTTATTAAAAGAGGCTAGGCCTCCCGTTGTATGAAAAAGCAGCTATGCTCCCAGTGGAGAGTTTGGTTGGGTGGGTTGAGTTATTCCCCACATGGAGAGCTTGGTTGGTATGGGTGGAGAGTAGCAGATGGTGGGTTGAGTAGTCTCCCCAAATGGGCTTGCATATATTCATTGGTATTTCATGTGATATTGAAATGGGCTTATGGGTCATACCGTTTGTAGTAAAAGCTTCGACCCAGTGTTATGATTTATGAAAAGGCTTCGGCCCAGTAACCGTTAAATGAAAGGCTTCGGGCCAGTATATGTCAAGACTGAATTAGGGCTTAAGCCCAGTATACTGATATTAATTTGGGCTCAAAAAGGGGCTTGTTGCGCACTGAGATTCCAAACTCACCCCTTTCCTTAACCTTGCAGGTAAGCCTTAATGTGGTGACTTGGAGCCGGAAGGAGATTCAGAGTGGCCATGGTGATCACTTTTGAACTTTGCAATAAGTAACCGATTATTTTAAATTTTATTTTAGTTATTACTATTAATTGGTTTTGGGTTGTAATAAGGTCATTTTAATTATTTTTCTGGGATTATTTTATTTTATACTCTATATTTACTGATAATAATCCAAAATGGGTTAGACTTAGGGCGCGTTTTCAAAATGATACTTGTTTTCAAATAACGCAATGATACAATTAATCGGTTATCAAAATATCTACTTAAACAAATTCCAACGTGATTTTTATTTTCCCAAAACCTAACCTCACACCAAAGTGTGGCAATGGTTGTGGGCATGTCTAGGATTGGATCCAATCAAGAGCTTGGTACTTAAGCAACCTTCATGGCTCACCTCCTCTGTTTAGAATACCTACCTGGTGCACAACTTCCATTCACTTTATTAGCTTAGCAAAGACTATCTTTTAAATCACTAAGAGGGACGTTGAAGGAGGTTTGGATTTTCTCAAAAACTTCAGTATGACACGTCGGATCCGGCCATAACGTCTGGGCCGGGTTTGGGGTGTTACATGAAGGATCAGATCTGTATGGTCGAAGCATCGATACATGAAACACATCATGAATCTTTTCTAACTCTGGTGGCAACAACAATTTTAATGCTACTGACCCAATACGCTCAGTAATCTCATACGGCCCAATGAACTTCGGACTCAATTTGCCTTTTCTACCAAACTGAAGCACTTTCTTCCACTAAGATACTTTTAAAAACACTTTGTCGCCAATCTCAAATTCAATGTCTTTTCTTTTCAAATTTGCATATGATTTTTGATAGTCAGAACCTATTTTCAGAGTATCTCGGATCACTTTCACTTTCTGTTCAGTTTCTTTTATCAAATCAACCCCGTGAATCTTATTTTCATTGAGCTCCGTCCAATAAAAAGGTATACGACATTTGTGACCATATAAAGCTTTGTACGGTGCCATTTTAATGCTCGATTGGAAACTATTATTATAAGAAAATTCAATCAAGGGAAAATACTGTTCCTACGTACCTTTAAACTCAAGAATGCAACATCACAAAATATCCTCGAGTATCTAAATAATTCACTCGGATTGACCAACCGTTTACCGGTGAAAAGCATTACTGAAGTACAATTTAGTACCCAAAGCATCTTGTAATTTCTTCCAGATTCGTGATGTGAATCTCAGATCTTTGTCTGATCTATAGACAATGGCACACTGTGCAAACTCACGATATCAGAAATGTATAACTCAGCTAATTTATCAAGTGAATAATCAGATTGAACCAGAATAAAATGAGCTAATTTCGTCAATCGATCAACTACAACCCAGATAGCATCGTTCTTTCTCAGAGACAGGGGTAAACCCGAAACAATATCCATGGTCACTTGATCCCATTTCCACTGTGGAACCATAATCGGTTGTAACAAACCAAACGACACCTAATGTTCAGCTTTAACTTGCTGATAGATCAAACATTTCGAAACAAAGTCAGAAATATCTCCTTTCATTCTGGACCACCAATAATACTGTTTCAGATCACTATACATTTTCGTACTACCCGAATGCACAGATAACCGAATGTTATGAGCTTCACTCAAAATCATTTAAATTATCTTTGGATTTCTTGAGACACAAATTCTATCTCAGAATCTTAGACAATCATCTTTATCAACTCTGAATTCTGAATCAGACTCTACATCACACTGAGCTCGTTTAGCTAAAATTTCATTATCAATCTTCTGAGCTTCGATAATATGTTGTAAGAACAAAGGTCTTGGTTTCAATTCAGCTAAAACTGAACCTCGTCAGATAGAACCAAATGAGCATTCATTGCACGCAAAACAAATAATGATTTTCGGCTCAAAGCATCAGCAACAATATTTTCTTTACCCGGATGATAATCGATCACAAGGTCATAGTCTTTTAGCAATTCTAACCATCTTCTCTATCGCAGATTCAGATCTTTCTGAGTCATCAGATATCTCAAACTCTTATGATCATAATATACATAACATTTTCCTTTGAACAGATAGTGACACCAAATCTTTACAGCAAGCACAATCGCGACTAACTCAAGATTGTGTGTCGAATAATTCTTTTCATGCGGCTTTAACTGTCTTGAAGCATAAGCAATGACTTTGCCTTCTTGCGTCAAAATACATCCCAGTTCGATCAATGAAGCATCACTGTATATCATATATTCTTTACCCGATTTGGGTTGTACCAATACCGGAGCTTCAGTCAATAAAGTTTTTAACTGATCAAAGCTGTTCTGACACTTTTCGGACCACTCAAGCTTCACATCTTTTTGAAGCAGTTTCGTCAACGGAGTCGCAATCATCGAAAAGCCTTTTACAAATCGTCTATAATAACCAATAAGTCTCAGAAAACTGTAGACTTCAGAGACATTACTCAAAGGCTTCCACTCCAAAATAGCTGAAATTTTTCTCAGATCAACTGATATCAGATGCTGATACAATATGACCCAAAAAACTAACCTCTCACAACCAGAATTCACATTTACTGAACATTGCATACAATTGTTTGTCTCACATAGTCTGTAACACTATTTTCAAATGCTTAGCATGTTCAGTCTCATCACGTGAATAAAACAATATGTATCAATGAATACGAAAACAAATCGATCTAAATACGGTCTGAAAATTCTATTCAACAAATCCATAAAGATAGTAGGTGCGTTAGTCAATCCAAAAGGTATAACTAAGAATTCATAGTGGCCGTACCTCGTTCTGAAAGTAGTTTTCGAAATGTCAGAGTCTTTCACTCACAACTGATAATAGCCTGATCTCAAATCTATTTTCGAAAACATAGTAGCTCCTTTCAACTTATCAAACAAGTCATCAATGTGGGGTAGAGGATACTTATTCTTAGTAGTCACTTTGTTCAACTGACGATAATCTATACACATTCTCATCGTACCGTCTTTCTTTTTCACAAACAGAACAGGAGCACCGCAAGGTGAGAAACTTGGTCTAGCAAACCCTCTATCTGTTAACTCTTGCAACTGAGACTTTAATTCTTTTAGTTTGGTCGGAGCCATTCTATACGGAGCTATCAAAATTGGAGTAGTTCCTGGTACTAATTCAATGCCAAATTCGACTTCTCTAACTAGAGGTAAACCCAAAAGTTCTTAAGGAAACATATCAGGAAAGTCACATACAATAGGCACTGATTCAACTTTCTTTTCTGATACTTTCAAATCAATTACATAAGCAAAGTGGGCTTCACAAACCTTTCTCACAATACTCAAAGCTTTCATTGAAGATATCATAGCAGGCAATCCATTTAATTCACTGGATTCAATTCTGACTATTTCATCATTCTTGCATCTCAAATCAATAATTTTTCGTTTGCAGTTCACAATAGCATCATGCAAAGTTAACTAGTCCATACCCAGAATTATATTAAATTCATCAAAGGGCAACAACATCATATTAGCTAAAAAACAAGCATCTTGAAACATTAACGGACAATTCTTGCAGACTTTATCAACCAAAACACATCTGCCTAGGGGATTCAAAACTCTAATTAAAAATTCAATAGACTCTACAAGCAAAATCTTACTATTCACTAAGTTCATGCATATATATATGAATGTGTTGATCCAGGGCCTATCAAAGCAATCACAGATGTTTCATAGAGAGTAAATATACCCGTAACCACGACTAACAATGAAGCTTCCTCACGAGCTCGAATAGCATAGGCTCTGGCAGGTGCATGAGCCTCAGACCTAACAGCTGTGTCTTTTGACCCTCTTTGACTGCCACTTATATTTCCCGTATTTCTGGAAGGTCTACCCTGAGATGCATTGCCACTTGGCCTCAGATTTTGTACAATTTCTTACTTGACAGATTCAGGGCAATCACGAATAAAATAATCTAACGATCCAAATCTGAAACAAGCCCAATCATACAATCTACAATTATCGGGATGTCTTTCACCATAATGCTTGCACTCAAGATGATCAGATTTAGCATTTCCAACATTGGCAACAGATGTAGCTGGAGCTTTGAAGTTCGATAGTGATCTAGCACGATCTCTATTCGAATGTCCCACATTAGTCTTTGAACGACTATTATCATCTCTGAACTTCTTTGATGCAAGCTGAAATGATCTGCCTGATGAACTCTTTCACACTTCTCTAGCTTCGGAATCAGCTTTTTTTCCTATTTCTTGAGATCTTCAACTTTACATGCTCGTTCAACAAGCACAACAAATTATTTAATCTCAAGAATCCTGACTAACAAACGGATATCCTTATTCAAACCATCTTCAAATCTCTTAGACATTATCGCACCATTTTCAAATCTCTTACACATTATCGCCTCAGTAGATGCACATTGACAAGCATACTGACTCAATCTCACAAATTTTCACTTGTATTCTGTGTCAGACATACGGCCTTATTTAAGCTCAAGAAACTCTTTACGTTTTTAGTCGATGAATCTATGACTGATGTATTTCTTTTGAAATTCAGCTTGCAACAAATCCCAGGTGATTCGCTCACTCAGAACTATCGATATCAAAGTCTTCTACCAATGGTACGCCGTATCTCTCAGAAGTGAAACGACACATTTTATACATTCCTCAGGATTCAAAGACAATTAATCAAACACTAGTATCATGTTCTCTAACCAGAACTCGGCGTTTTCAGCATCACCATTTGTTGTAGCTCGAAACTCTTCGGCCCCATACATTCTAATCTTACCTACTGGAGGCTTACTTAACTGAACTAGATTCACTGATGGTATAGCAAGAGCTTACAAAGAATTTACCGGGGGTGAAGGTTTTTGTATAGCCGGATTGGTTCTAATGTATTGACTAAACCAATCGCTCGTCATCTGATAGAAGGCTTGTCTAGTCCCACCATCACAGCTAGTCATAGGTGGCCTAAAATGGGATGGCGCCGTCCCTCGTGATGGAGTAGGCACATTGCTTTCGAAATCATTCGCTATGGCTCGATTGGGTTCCATTTGCTATATAAAAGCACATTTCAATGTCAGGATTCAACACACAATCGCAGTTCATAAATATGGAACGTATAGCTAGACTCTCATACGCCATGGTAGTCTTAGAACCAACTAAACCATAGCTTTGATACCAATAAAATGTAACACCCCTAACCCATATCCATCGTTGGACTATGGTTAAAGGCATTACCAGATGAATTAGAACATTTAACTTTCATTTCATAATCGTCAAAGCATTAGAGATCAACATTAATATATAATCCCTTACATAGGTCATCGAGACCTTAAACATGCATTAAAAAGAAGTCTGGACTAAACTGAACACATACAGATTTTTTTTCCAAAACTTAAACATTTTCAAAGAACTACAGGTCACACGCCCGTGTGAACACGCCATGTGCCTTACACGGCATTAGAACACCCGTGTGTCTAAGCCGTGTCAAAATAAGGCATACATACTGACTTGCTCACACAGCCACAAGACACGCCAGTATGCCTTGGCCGTGGTCGAATCTGGCTTGGGTCACACGGCTAGCCGCACGCCCGTGTGCCTTGGCCGTGCTCGAGTCTGACTTACAATTGTAAGGTACCACAGGGGACACATGGCCGTGCAACATAGCCGTGTGTCGCCCACAGCTGAGACACATGCCCGTGTCTCTATTCGTGTGGACAAAAATAGGCCATTTGAATAGCCAATTTGCCACCCTAATTGGGTCAAACCTATAAGCAATAAAACAAGCATATTTGCATACCACTTTTAGCCAATCTCAATACCAAAACATACATTATTCATGATTTAACATTATCAAAAAGTTCCAATCTCAATTCATCAATCAATTCATACCAAAACCTAAACTAAAATCATACCTAACATATGTTCCATACATCATTCAATCTCATGCTTAAACTTACCAAGACTTCTCAACATTGACCATTTCTTTTCGTCATTCAAAACATACCATATAATTGCACATTAGCATCACATATCATATACCATTATCAAAGTATAATTTCAAATACAAACTAGCCATATCACATGGCTAAATATATACATCACAAAACATAATCCAACCATTTCTAGCCTATACATGCCATACTTCAATATATACAATTTCAAAGTACCAAAATAAGTTTCTATAGTGTGGTGACGATCCTCGACGATCCCCGAGCTCACAGTAGCTTCGATATCTAAAAAAAAATTGTAAACACACAAAAAGTAAGCTTTCAAAAGATTTGTAAGCCATATATAAATAAACATATCATTCAAAGCAAATACGCGTCATTAATTTACTTATACTTTGGAGCCAAATACCAACACAAACCTCATATTCATATACTTGGATCATAGATCATCATTTTTCACATATACTTACCTTTCATTTTCAAATATAGTACACAATTTGAACGTACTTGAATCAGATATGTATTCACTTATTCAGTCATTTTCTTGGAATGCCCGTTTGAACCGTTCGAAAACATAAGGATACGTGGATAGCTTGGAAAGCATATACAATGCCAACGTCCCAGACGTGGTCTTACATGTAATCAAACATCGATGCCACTATCCTAGACAGGGTCTTACACAAAATCAGACACGATACTAATGTCCCAGACATGGTCTTACACAGAAAATAGAAGTCGATGCCAACGTCCTAGATGTGGTCTTACACGATAACACATATCAGAAATCCTATGTCATGACATATGTATCCTAATGATTCCTATGGTTTCTACAGGGCTTTTCACAGTCAGAACTTTGTCGAGACTTTCTTGAACAACACATATTTAGCTTGAACATTCATTCATCACAATTCAATATCATATGAAAAATAAGAATTTGATTCAAACAAGTTTAACCTCGTACGGATTCGAATGAATGAAATTTGTTACTCGACAACTTTCGACTTTCCCCAATCTAACCCATTTTCTTTAATTCTTGATCTATAAAAATTCAAATTTAACTTATTCAGTCATAAATTCATTCAAAACAATCCATAAACACATATTTAGGGCAATTACAAACTAGTCCTCACATTTTCACATTTTGACACTTTAGTCCCTAATTCACAAAATCACAAAATACACATAATTTGCATATACTCATGCTTGGACGAATATTTATAGCACTCATACAAGTCCACACATTTCATTTATTTCACATTTAATCCCTCAATTTACAAATTTCACAATTTAGCCCATTTTACTCAAAATTATCAAAAATCCAAAGACAAAACATATAAACCCAACATCAAACTTTCATATTTCACCAATAAGCAACATAAACCTCATGAATTCATCCATGGCACATTTCAAAATCATCATCAAAATAAAAAATTGAGGCATGGGCTTGATAGTATACGAAGCAACGATTACAAAAACGTAGAAATTATCAAAAACCGAAGCAAAAACATACCTAAATCAAGGCTTGCAAGTGCTGAACCCTAGCTATTCTTTCCTCTTGTCTTTTTCTTGAATTTTCGGTCAAGGATGATAGAAATATAATGATTTTTAACTTTGGTTTTAACTAATATAACATTAATATGCTTTTTATCAATTTAACCTTATTATAATTCATTAAAATTCCACCAACTAACGCCCTTTTATGTCATTTAATTCATTCAATGGTCAAATAACCTCATAAGGACCTCAAAATCATAAAGCCAAATCAAATAGGGACTTGTAACATATAGCAGACAACTTTTACATTTTACGTGATTATGTCTTTTTTTCAAAATTAAGCACACAAACATTCAAATTTTCATATGAGACTTTCACACATGCTCATTCACATATCATAAACACGGAAAATAATAATTAAACATTTTTCTGACTCAGATATGTGGTCTCGAAACCACTATTCCAACTAGGGTCTAAACCGGACTGTTACAGGCCATGATTTAAGTTTGGGGGTGTGTAAACTGAAAAATATATAGTATTTTTCCTATATAATTCGTCACCTTTTTACTTAAATTTGTTGTTAAAACCAAATAATTGTTTAATAAGTTAATGAAATATATGAAAATATGAAATTGGGACATATAAATTATTAAAATGTGATTTTATGCTTTATTATATAGTTTTCATGTAGAAAATGGCTTCTTTTATATTAATTTGAGCATATTATATTTTCAAGCTATAAAGTGGGCTACGCATGATTAAATTAAATAATAAAATATAAAGTTATATTTAATAATTTATTTTAATCTATTTTACTAATTAATTGGGTTATAATTAATTAAGTAAATTGATTAATTAAAGTGGTTAAATTATATTCTTTCGTCCTTTAAATTATCTATTATTGTTGGATAGGTCTGAGAGCTTTATGGTGATTACAAAACCATCCAAATGGTGGACCAAGTCGACCCAAAATTCGACTGCATGTGGATGTTCATAAATCAAATTTTGGTTTAATTACACAAGGTCCTTGAAGAGTTGAAGAAATCAGAGATTTACTCAGAGATTTGCAATTGACCGAGTCATGATCCTGATGATGTTGTGGCACTTAAATCAAGAAAAAATCAACCACACTCCCATGAATCATGGCCGGCCACTCTTTGGCGAAGTTTCAAATGATGGACACTCCTATTTTTAGCAAACTAACTCCTATTTTTAGCAAACTTGCTCCGTTGCTTCACTTATAAATAAGACCCCATTTCTCACTTATCCATCATCCCTCACTCGCTTATCATTCTCTCCTCTGTCAATTCTTATAGCTTTCTTTCCCCATCACGCCTATCATCCTCTTTGCATAAGGATTCTTAGAAAATTAGCCTCTTAAAGAGCCCTTGGTTGGCCACCTCAAAGAGCCATCAGTAAAGGAGCAAAGCAAACGAACGAAGGAGCCCTCGTCAGTCAGAGTCATGGGTGATAGCCACTTTGATTTGGGTTTAATCTTTCTTTTCTTTAACTTAATTCAAGAATGTTTGCTATGTGTTTACTGTTCTTGATTACAGCAATGATAGCTTAATTTTATTTAAGTTAGGATGATTGCTTTGATTAAATAATAGTTATTAGATTCATGCTTATAACATTTGTGCCTCAATTGATCATGTTTTCAATTAAAATCAAGTCTGTATTTCATTCATACATGATTGAAATGCACCTGAATTAGCTGAGCGATCCTAACCACACGACGGCTAATGGACACATAATTGAAATGTGCATGCTCAATTTAGATCCTAACTCGATTCAATTGTAGGTTACATAACAACCCTAACCAGGCTTTGTTATCTGCATAGTTTTTAAATTTGTGTGATTAAACTGTTTCAAACCTAACACAACCCTGTTACCTCATATGAATACCAAAAAACCCTTAGTAAATAAGGATCAGTAAAATGCATATTTACTATGTACAGGATTCTGAAAGGACCAAATGTGGTTTCCAAACTCATGAAAGATCGAGTTGCCATGGAATGTTTTTCTGAATATTGTTAAGCATGTTGATAATAATTTGAGTTTAATTAAAGTAATTTTCCTAGCTTATTTATGTTATAATTGTTGCTTATTGTGTTAATTCTGCCTAAATCTATTTCATTCATATAGTTTGCATACTTAGGATAAATTTCATTAAGGATCATTGCATTTAGTTTCATATACTTAATTTTTCATCACTTCTCAATTATATTGTTTTTATTTATCAAATTGTTAATAAAATTTTACAAATTAAGTGACTTAGCACAAATACAATCTCTGTGGAGACAAGAACTCGATACTTACTTATTACTTGATAACGACTGTGTACACTTGCACAAACCCAAGCGTTACAACTATCTGAAATAGGATAGATGATTCCTGTATCTAGCCATTTGATCACTTCCATTCTCACAACTTCCTTCATAATAGGATTAAGCCTCCTTTGCCCATCAATTTGAGCTTTTTCACCTTCCTCTAGAATAATTTTGTGCATACAAAATGAAGGGCTTATACCTCGAATATCAGCTATGGTCCAACCAATTGCTTTCTTAAATTTCTTTTGAACAAGAATTAGTTGCTCCTCTTGATCTTTTGTCATTTTGCTAAAATAATCACAGGAAAAGTGGAACAGTCACCTAAATAAACGTATTTCAAATGGGAAGGAAGTACTTTTAGTTTAAATGTAGGTGGTTCTTCGATTGACAATTTGGGCTGCACGAATTCTCTGACTTCCAACTCCAATGGTTTAAACCATGTGGATTGAATAAAATTTCTCGGATTGGCTTCTACTAGAACCATGTTTTCTTCATTTTCTTCATCCTCCAAAGGGTCAAACCCTAAGGCTTTCTCCAATGGATCTTCTTCAAAATTTTTTTCCATAGAAATCATGTAACAGCCCTTACCCGTATCCGACACCGAGACAGGGTACGAGGCATTACCAAAATTGTACTCATACATTCATGCAAAAGTTGGGCTATAAAATTTTTCTTTAAAATAATTTCATTCATACATACACAATTTGTCCTTAATATAGGCCTACGAGGCCCAAAACAGCCATAAAAAAAGGATCAGGACTAAATCGAAAACTTAGAGAAATGTTTGAGAAATTTTCCCTAATACAGAACTGAACGCCCATGTGAGATAGGGGACGCGCCCGTGTACTCTAGGAATGCCCGTGTCCACCAGCTGTGTAACTCTTTGACTATGACATCAACACCAATTTAGGGTCACACAGTCGTATCACACGCCCGTATAGCCAGACCGTGTGGTCAATTAAATTTAAATAAATTTTTCATAAAGAGGTTCAGACTTCACATGGCCAAAGTACACGCCCATGTGGGTAGGCCGTGTCTCTCAGATGGCCAAGACACACGCTCGTGTCTTAGCCCGTGCATTTACTACTGAGCATACTGACTTGCAAAATTAGGGTGCAGGGGACACATGACCATTCCACACACCCATGGGACAGACCGTGTGTCACACACGGCCTAGACACATGCCCGTGTGGACAATTTGAGGGCAATTTTCCAAGCCAATTGCCACCCTTAATCACTCATGAAGTTAAGCAAATTCTATAGCATGCAACATGACATACTTAGACACTCAATATTCAACACCATAGCACTTTCACATCTTTGTAATATCATCCTACTGCACCTTCCCTTAATCACACCATTTAGAAGCATTTTATACAAACTTCATGCAAATCAACTTAATTATCAAAATTTCAAGTTGGATATTTATAACTATTATCATCTTAGGCCATTAAACCATTCCTTATCTCCTAGTATTTAATCCATACATCTTCATACATTCACCAAGCAATCATATTTTACATTATCAAGACAATATCTCACCATATATCAATCATACAATCGGATAGCACATCATCAAGGCATCAACACATGTATGTGCAAACAATTAGATAGTACAACCTAAGAATCAATCATGAGCCGTATCACACAGCTATTATAAAATGTATCATAAACATCATAAGCCTTCACAATTTGGCCACATGACACATATCACAAAATGACCAAGTCCCCTATACATGCCATACTCAAAATAACCAATTCATTATACCCAATGTTCTTTTGATAGTGTGATCGAATGCTTCGAAAACTTCCGATCCCAGAGCTAGCTTGGCTGAACTACAAAGGATGGAAAAGAGAGAGGAGTAAGCATTTAAGCTTAGTAAGTCCAAATGCAAATAATATGCAATATTAGTAATCCATAGTCGTACAAGACATAATAACATAACCATCAAGATTATTCATCATTCGAGCATTCTAGCTCATTAATTAAGTATTCATATATATATATGAATGTACCTTCCCGTCATATGTCATTCTTTTAACAAGGCATCACTCGTGAGTATAACGTACATACCCGTACATACCCGTAGCATATCAAATAAATTTACCTTCATTACCATGCCCATCTTAGGAGTTTCATCGCATCATTCATTATAATACCCGTTCAACACTCGGAAAACTATTGGATACAGAGAAACTTGCACATAAGTGCCATATAAACATGCGTAGCCGAAGCTACCTCATATCATGCAACGCTCACAATGGAGCTACTTACGGGCTTGCTTATATAAGCTATCGATCAAGGTGTAACTACACGGGCTGGACACAAAAGCTGTCAGGTATCCGACCACTCAAGGATTACCTAGCCATCGGTAGGACACACAAGACCATTGCCCGGAACTCAATCACATGTATTGCAACTATTATGAACTCGGACCACTCAACGACCTCTGATGCCACATATACCACGAACCGGACCACTCAATGAGTTTGGACTTCTTAATTCCTAGTGACATGTCACTTGTATCCTAAACTATTCCTAAGGTTCAAACGAGATTTTCCTTACTTGCACATGGCATACTTTTCGTACTTGCTCGTGATGTCGTATGTAACGGCCACATATCATTCATGCTTACAATAGTACCATTAGACATAGCATGCATAATAAACAATAAAATAATTATCACATAATGTTAACACAACATAACATACCACCTTGTCACATTATTTACACATGTACTTACCTCAGTACAAAAATAATGATAATCCAGACTAATCGTCGTATACTTTATCTTCCCTCGATCAAGACTCGGTCCACGTTTTTCTTGATCTATAATACCAAATTTAACTTGTTTATTAATCACATTACTCAAATCGATCCATAATTCATGCTTTGGAAAAATTACCTTTTACCCCTATCTTTCCACTTATTTACTATTTAGTCCCTAGGCTCGTAAAATGAAATGCATGCATTTTCTTGGTTACCCAAGCCTAGCTGAACCTTTACTATGTTCATATCAGCCCATATTTTCCTTTATTTCACATTATTACTACTCACTTTTACACTTTTACAAACAAGTCCCCCTTTTTAGGTGTTTTCACTAAAAATCTCCTAGTAAAAGATATTTATCATGCATCAAACATTCATATTCCTCCATTAGTCAACTAAATACATGCATATTACACATGGGTCAAATTTCATACATGAACCCTAGCTCAAAATATAGCTAGAAATGGGTAGATCATGTTTCAAAGACTTTAAACATACAAAGAACATTAGAAACGGGGCTAGGGAGCATTTACAATCAAGCTTGGAAATGTTGAACAAAACCCTAGCTATGGCTATTGAGAAATTCAGCTAGCACATGGAGAAGATGGACACATTTTTGCTTTAATTTTCCCTTTTTATTCTTTTAATTACCAAATGACCAAAATGCCCTTAGGGTCTTTCTTTCAAAATTTTCTTATGCATGTCCATTTTTGTCCAAAATTATAGAAATTGGTCAAATTGCTAATGAAGACCCTCTAATTCATAATCTAAATCAATTTCATGCTTAAATTTTCTAGAATCAATGTTTTGCATCTTATTCAATTTGGTCCCTAAAGTTCAATTAAACATTTTATGCATAAATTTTCTTCATGAATGTAACAGTCTCGTTTAGACCCTAGTTAAAATAGTGGTTTTGGGACCACAAATCCAAGTCAAAAAAATATTTAATTTTATTTTTTGTGCTAAAGAATTTGGAATATATGAAATGTATATGAACATTGAGGTTTAAGATATTATTTGGCTATGAATTATATACAAATTGATGATGAATATATTGTTTAAATGATAAGTTTATTTGTATATAGTTTACTAAGCTTTAGAAAGCTTACTTTGTGTGTGTTCGTATTGTTTTATAGATATCGTAGCTATCGGGAGCTCGGGGATCATTGAGGATTGTCATCACACTACTAGACTTTAATTTGGTACCTTTTGAAAATGTATATATTAAATTATGGCATGCATGGGCTAGAAGTACTTTGAGGTACGTTTTGAGATGTATATATTTAGGCATGTGATATGGCTTGGTTTAGTTGATCTTATACTTGATTTTGGTATATGATATGTGATGTGCTTATGAATGATCAAATGAAATGGTCAACTTTGGTATGTTTTGATATATATTTATTTGAGAAAATGGTAAGTTTGGTTATGAGATTGTATGATGTAAATTTGAAGTATTGAAACATACGCTTTGGTATGATATTGGTTTAGATTTGGTATGATTTGTTTGATAAAGTGAGAATGGAATTTGTTGATAATGTATTGGTATAAATGGTGTATGTTTTGGTTATGAAATGGTTGGAATTTGATGTGCAATTTGTGCTTATATGATGATTGTAGGGAGGACCCTTAATGGGTGGCAAGTTGGCCTTGTAAATGGCCTATTTTTGCCCACATGGGCAGGGACACGGGCGTGTGTCTCAGTCGTGTTACTCGAGGGCCATTTCGAAATGAGCCTAGGCAAACCATAATGTCACACGCACGGGCGTGTGCTAGGCCATGTGGCCAACTCAGTTTTGACCACGGGCTAGACACACGGGCGTGTGGCTGGCCGTGTGAACCAAGTCTGTAGCCTCCCTAATTTTCACACGGCCTGGCACACGGTTGTGTCTTGTGGCCGTGTGGGCAAGTCAATATGTATGCCTTGTTTTAACATGGCCTAGGCACACGGGCATGTCTAAAGCCTTGTGAGGCGCACAGCCTGTTCACACGGGCGTGTGGCCTGTACAACTTTGAAAAATATTTTAGTTTCAAAAAATTTTGTATGTGCTCAGTTTAGTCCCGACCCTTTCTAATGCATGTTTAAGGTCTCGATGACCTATTTAAAGGACATTATGATCATGTTTGGTTATGATGGTGGATAATGTATGTGAATTGTTTGTAAAAAGTTTCTGATTGTTCGGTAATGCCTTTAACCCTAGTCTAGCGACTGATACAGGTTAAGGGTGTTACATTTGGTTGGTATCAAAGCTACGGTTTAGTCGATTCTAGGACTAATGTAGCGTATGTGAGTCTAGCTATACATTTCATATTTATGAACTGCGATATTGCTATGAATCCTAACAATGAAAGTGTGTTTTTATATAGAAAATGGATCCCGAACGAGCTGTAGCTGACGATGTCGAAAGTAATGCGTCTGCTCTCGCGCAAGGGACAGCGCCATCCGATTCCAGACTGGCTACGAGTAGCCATGATAGAGAGGCTAGACAAGCCTTCTATCAAATGATGAATGATCGATTCAGTCAGTACATTAAAACTAATCCGGCTGTACAACAACCCCCAACCCCAACTAATCCTCCACAAGTCCCTGTTAGGTCACAAGCTAATCCTAATCAGTTGATAAAGCCTCTGGTTGATAAGATTATAAAATATAGAGTTGAAGAATTTCATGCTACAACGAATGATGATGCTGTGAAGGCCGAGTTCTGGTTAGAGAATACTATAAGAGTATTTAATGAATTGTCGTAGACTCTAGATGAATGTCTCAAATGTGTCGTTTCACTTCTGAGAGATAAGACGTATCACTAGTGAAAGACTTTGATATCAATGGTGTAACACCCCAAACATGGCCTAGAAGTTAGGCCCGAATCTAGCGTGTCACATTGAAGTGTTTTTCAAAAACCATGTTTCCATTAGAAACCTTTCTTACTTGAATCGTAGAACATTGAAAACTTATTGATTTTATTCCCAAAATTCTTTTTTTGGGTTGCAGAAGCTAATTTTGAAAGTAACCAATTTATGGAAACGTGATGCTTAAAAGTTAAGTTGCAAAAACATAGTGTATTGAAAAAAGTTGTTGCTTTAGAAAACCGCAACCTACTTTTAACAATTATAAAACATAGTAGATAAAATACCAAAGTTTAAAATAGAAACCAGAATTAAGAGAGGCCTTATTACAACCCAAACATAAAAAAAATACGCAATAGTGAATAAACAAATCTAAAAACATAAACAGTGTGTGGCCATCTCCGAGTCCCTCGCAGCACTGATCCATCTATCGCTGGGGATTACCTACAATGTAAAAAAAAGGGTGAGTTTACGAAAACTCAGTGTGTAATCCCCTAGCATCCAAATAGTTAGTCAAAAATAGAATTTAGAACCATTCTGGGCTTGAGCCCTATCCAGTAACAATACAGTCCAATTCATAATATGTGGGCCAAAGCCCGGTTCATTAACATTTGGGTCTCAACCCATCACAGTCTCAATTGGGCCTAGCCCATCACAGAATCAATATCAGTTAGGCCTAGCCCATATCAGAACCAGTATCAGTTGGGCCCAGCACATTTCAATATCAAACCCATATGAATAGTGCATCATAACCCATCCAACCCTGCACTTGCCTCCGTCCAACCCTGCACTACCTATGGGGAATAAATCACCCACGCCATCCCTACAGTTACAGTGTTAGCACCGGTTGCAGCACTAACTAGAGTAGCAGCAAAGCTGCTAATATCAGAATATGTGGCACAACCACCAATACAGTTTCTTCCTCCATAACAATATCCCAATCCCAAGCAGTATGTCATGTATGCAGAATGTCATGCACAAACTCCGTCATACAGAGCACAGAGAAATCAGTCATTTACCATCAAGGGGTAAAATAGTCATTTTACCCTTTAAGGCTAGTTTGGTCATTTTATAAATTTTAAGGTCCCAGTATAGATTATGACCTCATAGATGGTCTGCTGTCGCCTCGAGCGACTCAATTAACCTAAATGGTCAAAAAGATAAAAATAGGCCCAAGGCCCATTACTCGGCCCACGTGGGCCCACACGCTCGTGCGACCCATTTACCCCAATTTCAGTCACGGCTATGTGAACACCATAGCCCAGTTCATTATTTGTCACTTACCGTAGATTATATATGTGTGGGGCCCACTAGCCCATTGGGCCCACATGGTCCGTTTCGGCCTATCGAGGCCCAGAACAGCCCTAATACACGAGAATGCTTGTGCTGACCTTTACAATCTATCGCCCCTGATTTGTGGGCACGGTTTACCACATGAGCGATCGCACGCTCGTGAGGCCTCAAATGCCGAAGTTTTGACTTTTCTGTTTTTGTCAATCAACGGTTGAGGCAGTGTGATTACACACCTTAAACGAAGTTACGCAAATAGCCCTCGAGTCCAAATTCTACACTCTACCAAAAAATACTCCATTAGTCAAAGTAATAGGATTAACATCCCCTTTCTACTCTTATCAAAATTACTACACCAACACTTTCCTACCTTGTAAGAGTGAGATTAACCCTAAATGAACTGTTGACAAAGGCTGAATGCCACTCCTTGACTGAACTGCATACAACCAAACTCCATTAACTTATGTCGATATCGATCACATATAGATTGAGCCAATATAATCACTTACCGAAAACATGAAATTGGTTTGTAGAAATAAAGTACTCATCCCTATTCCCGAAGTGAGAATCGAAAAGATAGAGGTAAGGTTCAGTACCCACACACTTCTAGCCATAAACGGCAGTAAAAAGGTATAAGAGAGATCACTACACCACGAAAAGAAAAGAACAGAGAGGGAGACAAGCACCTACCAATTGCCAAAAATCAGTTGCAAAAGCCAGAGGCAGAGGTAGGGAAAAAGAGTTATGCCGCCACTGTTACAGTACAAAAGGGTGAAAAGGTTATAAGATGAGAGAAGAGAAAAGAAGAAGTATTCGGTAAAGGATCAAAAGAGGGAAGAATGATAAGAGAAGTGGTTAACAGAAGAAAAGAGGTGCAGAAAGAAAAGAGAGACAAGTTATTCGGTCACCAACAAACTAGAAGAGGGAGGGCAAGATGAAGAAGTCGGCCACTGATGAAACCAATAGTTAAAACTTGAAAGTGCAAAAAGTGATAGAACTAACTGGTAAAAGCCAAATAAGCAAAATGCCAAAACCTGAAAAAAAAAACCCTCCCCAACACCATTCGGCCGCAAGAAAAACAATAGCTCTTGAGCACCCTTAGCCGAATTTGTCATACACAAACCTCCCCATTCGGTTACAACTCTCCCAATTTCAATTTCCTTGATTTTCTCCACAAGTCCATCCTTAACTTACTTTATCTTCTTCCAATTTAAATTCAATTCAACCAGTTCAAACTTCACCCTTTTACCAAGTCCATGATCGCAGTGATTCGTAACAAGTAATAATTTTTTATAATGAAGATTAAACCTAGACTAACTATTATCACGATGAAAAGGCAAGGTACCTATTGAATAATAGTATAATAATGGCAAGACTGGGATATCATACCCAAGGGAAATAGAAATACTAGTAATAACTATCTTTTCATTATCTAGCCTAAGAATAAAAGGGTTTGTTTATTAAACTAATTATCTAAACTAATTAACTAATTTAATCAAAGCAAAGAGAAAGTTTGGAAAAATACTTGAAGAAAAGCAATTGATAAAGACGACACCTAAAGAGGAATCCACCTAGATTTCACTTGTTATCTGACTCTGACCTGGACGATTTATTCACTTGACTTGATCCGTGAGACTCCCTAACCAATGTTATTATCCCTATTCAAGACAAATAACGTCTAAACCCTAGATTGAATAACCAAAACTTTTCTCTAATTAACACTCTAGGGTTGCATTAGCTCGATCTATGGACTCCCATATTAGGTTTCACCCTAATCCGGCAAAATCTCATAACCCTATTTCTAGGCGCCCGGTCAACCCCGCTTAATTATACCAAATCTACTATTAGACAGGGTCTATTCCTCCTCTGCATAAGCACATCAAATCATGAATTAATACCCAGAATATTAACTCAAGCATTAAGAACACATAATTAAGAACAAATCAAGTATTTATCATACAATTTAGATTATAATAACAAGATCCATCATAGGTTTTATCCTCCTTAGGTATCTAAGGGGTTTTAGTTCATAATAAAATAAGAGTACATCTCAAAAGTATGAAAATAACAAAACATAAAGAAAACTCTAAAACCCCTGAAGGAATTCTGAGAGAGATCTTCAGTCTTGGAGTAGCTCCGGCTTTTGAGATGGATCGTCTGGCTTCCTTCAAGTAATTCCCGGCGTGTGGTGCTGTGTTCCAGAAAAGTTTTGGAGAGAGCCCTTTCTAGGTCATACTTAGGGTGTTTATATAGGCTTTTGACTGGCTTTCTTGCCCCCAAAGTATCCTTTTTCCGTGTAAAATACAACTCATTGAAAAAAGGGTATGCCCGTGTGCCACAGCCGTGTGATGTGGTTGCCAGGCCATGTTCGATCCGTTAAATTGCCACGGCCATGTGGGCTCAATGGCCAGGCCGTGTAAGTTGTGTAAACCTTGGTCGACACCCTCGAAAGGCACGAGCATGTGAGCTACCCATGTGGCAAGGCTTAGGCCGTGTAGTCTTCTGGATTTGGTCCATTTTGCCCCTTTTTAGCTTGTTTTTGGCTCTTTTTGACCCTTTGTGCTCTTCTGAGTACAAAACATGAAATAACCTAATTAAAAGCACTAAAATCCACAAATCTAATAGTAAAAATCCATAAATATGCTAAGTATTTAGGGTAAAAACATGTATAATTTGGCGTTTATTAGTCCACAACAGCCTCAGAAGAGTTTCAATCCAGTTCAACCACTTACCATCCCCATGTAGGAAAATAATTGCTTTCTGCTTGCTAGGGGATTCGAACCCAAGCCCCCCTCAATAGCTCAACATGCCACTTGCCTCCTTGCCACAAGCTCTTTTGTATCACAAAATATTCTCAATTAATTATAAGGTATATAGGCCAAAGTCCAGGTTCCTTGAAAAGAAAAACCAAAATAAATTGCAAGAGCCAAGACTTGAACCCAGGCTCCCTTGCAACCTTAATGACGCCACAACCACTAGACCACATACTCCCTTGTGTCATTTATTTAACACAATAATTCAAAAGGCCTACTTCCAAGCATCCAGGGTTTTATTCACATAAAACCAAAATTTTTGCTAAAGCCCAAGTTTGAACCCAATATTTCTCCAACACTTCTCAGGGCCATTAGCCACCAAAGTAGACATTTCATTGTGTCATTCACTTGCACAACTACATTCCAATTCCTCCGATACTCGAAACTCTACCGCCTTAAAAATATTTCGTCCTCGAAATTTCCAGCTATCCAATAGTCGCACAAACCAGGTTACACCACTACACTTCTGCTATGCACTTTAATTCTAATTTCGAAATAGATAAATAGTACACTATGGATAAAGTATGTACTAGTATTCCCATCTGGAGCGTCTTCATCTTCTCGGCAGCGTACTACATAAACCAAAGTTGGCTGCCTTGCTTCAGTATGACCAGCACCTCCTCGTGGTGCTCCACGACCCAAACTGTTTCCACCCCTGGCCTGACCATGACCTCTAGGCGGCTGCTGACCACCCCTCAGTGACTGTACATTACCCATACCAGTAGCTCATACAAAATTTGGCCTCCGAGGACACTCTCTAACACAGTGCTCCATCGATCCGCACCTTAAACAGGCTCTAGTCTTTTTCTAGCACTCGCCAAGATGACTTTTCCCACAATCTGCACAAGGCTGTGATCCCGTAAGAGCAACAGGGGCCCTAACTTGAATTGGCCCTTCCATTCTGGTATTTTTTTAGGCCTCCAATCATAATTTAATGAGGTCTCCAAAACCCTCTTATCTCTGCTCCTTTCTTTTTCCCAATTTTGACGCTCGATGCGCTTTACCTCATTAACAATCTTAGCTTTCTCTACTTATGTGGCAAACTCTCGCTCCCTCTATGGAGCTATCAATACTTGGAGGCTGTCCTTGAGACTATCCTCAAACTGAATACAGCGCTCATATTCTATTGCTACTATTCCTCGGGCATACCAACAAAGTCGTAAAAAATTTTCCTCGTACTCAGCCATAGATTTGTCACCTTGAACCAAATTCAGAAATTCCTTCCTACGAGCGTCTACATAGCTAGTGCCTATATACTTTCCCTGAAACATGGACCTGAAGAACTCCCAGGTCAATCGATCAGATGAGGTACCCTCTTTTACCTTAAGCCACCACTAGTAAGCTTCATCCCTCAGCAAGGACACGGCACCCTTCAACTTTTGTTCCAGCGTGTAGTCGAGGCCGTCCAAAATTCTTTCGGTGGCCTCCAACCAGTATTCTATCACACTAAGGACCACCCCAAAACTCCCCTAAAGATCTCTGCTCCATTTGACTGGAGTCATTCTGTAACTGACCCAAAGCCCCCAGTAATAGTACTAGACCCAGCAGTACCAGCAACCCTTTCCAAAATACGAAGCATCACCTGGGACAGTGCCTCATCCCCAGCAGCTCAGTTGAATGACCTTGTCTCAGCCACTGGTGAAGCCGTTGTTTCCCTCGCCTCAATGTCTGGCGTGTACCCCGATGCCGATGATCTAGCTATAGCACCTCTATGGCCTCTATCGCGGCCTCTTGCAACCCTTCTAGTGATCATGATCACTTTGCATATAATCTGGTTTAGAAATTTTATGCAATTTAACTCATAGTTTTAGTAATTAAGCAGATGTTTTATGACAGTAGTAGTTAAACGTTGTTTTCGCAATCGCAGGATCACTGCAGTCTTAGTTTCCTATGGTTTCACAATTTACTCTAACTAGAGTAGTATGGTCAAATTTCTAAAGTAATCACAGTCTTTCCTATTGCATAATAGTTTAGAAGAAAACAATAGTATTCAAAAAACTTACGGATTCAGCACTGGAGACTCGGTGAACCACATTTTCTGGAAACATCCAGTAAAATAGTTCAAATACTCCAAATATTTTGAAACAGTTCTTTCAGAAATTCCAATTTAAAACCTAATCCACAGTCGAGTTTTACAACTTGGCTCTGATACCACTGAATATAACACCCCAAACACGGCCCAGAAGTTAGTCCCGAATCTGGCGTGTTAAATTGAAGTGTTTTTCAAAAACCATGTTTCCATTAGAAACCCTTTTTATTTGAAACGTAGTACATTGAAAACTTATTGATTTTAATCCCAAAATTCTTTTTTGGGGTTACGGAAGCTAATTTTGAAAGTAACCTATTTACGAAAACGTGATGTTTAAAAGTTAAGTTGTGAAAACGTAGTGTTTTGAAAATAGTTGTTGCTTTGGAAAACCACGATCTACTTCTAACAATTATAAAACATAGAAGATAAAATCACAAAGTTTAAAACAAAAACCAGAATTAAGAGAGGCCTTATTGCAACCCAAATATAAAAAAAAATGCAATAATAAATAAACAAATCTGAAAACATAAGCAGTGTGTGGTCATCTCCGAGTCCCTCACAGCACCGATCCATCTATTGCTGAGGACTACCTACACAGTAAAAAAAAGAGGTGAGTTTACGAAAACTTAGTGTGTAACCCCTAGCAACCAAACAGTCAGTCAAAAATAGAATTTAGAACCATTTTGGGCTTGGGCCCTATATAGTAACAGTACAGTCTAATTCAGAATATATGTGGGCCAAAGCCCGGTTCATTAATATTTGGGTCTCAACCCGTCACAGTCCCAATTGGGCCTAACCCATCTCAGAATCAATATCAGTTGGGCCTAGCCCATATCAGAACCAGTATCAGTTAGGTCTAGCCCATTTCAACATCAAACCTATATGAATAATGCATGATAACCCATCCAACCCTGCACTTCCCTCTGTCCAACCCCGCACTACCTGTGGAGAATAAATCACCCACACCATCCCTACACTTACAGTGTTAGCATCGATTGTAGCACTAACTAGAGTCGTAGCAAAGCTGCTAATATTAGAATATGTGGCACAACTACCAATACGGTTTCTTCCTCCATAACAATATCCCAATCCCAAGCAGTAAGTCATGTATACAGAATGTCATGCACAAAATCAGTCATACAAATCACAAACAAATCAGTCATTTACCCTCGAGGGGAAAAATAACCATTTTACCATTTAGGGGTATTTTGGTCATTTTACAAATTTTGGGGGTCCGAGTACAGATTACAACCTCATAGATGGTCTGTCGTCTCCTTGAGCGACTCAAGTAACCTAGATGGTCAAAACGGTGAAAATGGGCCCAAGGCCCATTACTCGGCCCAAGTGGGCCCACATGCTCATGTGGCCCATTTACCCCAATTTCAGTCACGGCTATGCGAACACCATAGCCTAGTTCATTATTTGCCACTTATCGCAGATTATATCTATGTGGGGCCCATGAACCCACTGGCCCACACGACCCATTTCAGCCCACCTGGCCCAGAACAGCCCTAGTACACGAGAACGCTCATGGTGGCCTCTACAGTCTATCGCCTTTGATTTGTGGGCATGGTTTACCACACGAGCAATCATACTCTCATGAGGCCTCAAATGTCGAAGTTTTTGCTTTTTTACTTTTTCCGATTAACGGTTGAGGCAGTGTGATTACACACCTTAAATGAAGTTGCGCAAATAGCCCGCAAGTTCAAAGTGACACCCCTAATGTGACCCTAGTCGGGAAGTGGTTTCAGGACCACAAAACCGAGTCATAAAAATAATTAATCGTCATATTTGATGCTTATTATATGTATATATGCATGTGTGAAAATTTCATATTTGAATTTTGTTAATTGTAAGTGAATTTTATTAAATAGGACTTATGTGAGAAAGTTTAGAAATGTGCTAGGCAAATGTAAAGTGGCCTATTAATGCATGTTATAAAAATGAAGGGTTTGCATGTCAAATTACCCAAAATTTGAGCTAGTGGCCAGCCATGCTATGGGGTAAAACACATTATAAACCTTTTGTGTTAATATGTTGTGGGGAGAATAATAAAAAATTAGGGGAGTGGGAGGAGAAACCAAAGTTGTTTCATCCTTGGTCCCCCATTTTGCCGTGACTTGAGGAAGGAAGAAGAGAGGAGTTCTCTTGCTTCATGTTCGGCTTGGAGGAGGTTTGGAAGAGGTAAGTACCTTGGAATTCTTGGAAAATTATGTATAAAGAAGGTGGTTAGTTCAAGTTCTAATCATTCAATGGCTTGTTTATTTTGTTAAGTTCGATTTCAAGGTTTGATCAAACTATGGTTATATTTGATATGGTTGGTTTATTTTGTTATGCTTGTTATATGATAGGTATGATTTGTGTTTTGGTGATGTGTTTGTGATGTTGATTATATGATTCGAAAATGAGATATGTTAATGATGAAATATAATCGGCCATGGAAGTAGCTCATTTTGGAAGTATGATTTGTGGTATTTTTTTTTGTGGTTGATTATAAAATTTGGCTTAAGTGAGGTAATTGGTAAAAGATGTGTTTATGATATAATACATATGCTTTCATAAGCTAAGTTATGAATATGTGATATCTTGCATATTGGTTGTTAAGGTAAGGTTTGAGATATTAACGTATGAATATGTTTTGTATATTATTTGATGTTCATTTAGGTACGGTTATAAATGATGCAATTAGTTTTGATTTAAATTGTGAAATTGGTTGAATTATTAAAGAATAAATTTTATGACCGAATATATGGTTAAAAGGTTGGCCATGCATATGTATTTTGGAAATGGTAAAGGGTTGTATATTTATATTTGGCTATCAACTGGTAAAATATGTTTTTACATGCCTATGATATGTTTTGTGTGTGGTTCGGCAACTAATGGTTAAGTTGTTAAGTTACATGCTTGAGTTTAAAATGTGCCTTGTATGTGGTTTATGAATTTGGTAAATGATAGATTGATATTTTGGATATTTCATTAGTCAAGTGATATTGTAATTATGGTATGATTTGATTCAGCACTTATGTGTAAAATTGGTAGTTATTATTTTGGTAAAATGTGCAAAATTTGGTAAGACCAAATTTTATACTTAAGCTTATGTGAAGTTGTTAATGCTGTATATATATTAACGATTAATAAATCATGTGGTTTGGCTTGACTTAGTAAATAGTGAAGAAATGCATATTTATACATAGTGTTTATGAAAGGTAGTTTTATAAATGTGATATGAGTATTTTGTTTGTAAATGAGTAGTAAATGTGTTAAGAATGGTTCTAAAATGTATATGGATGCCGTGTGATTGTGTTTGATTGGGAAGTAAATTGTTTGATTTAGCTCAAGAGCTTAGAGGATCAAAGTCGGATAAGGCAAAAGAGAAAGTAAACGAATAGCCGTGGATATCTAGTCGTCGACCAATTCCGAGGTAAGTTTTAAGTGATTAAATGTTGAGTAAATTCAATCATAATAGGACATAATGAGTTGATTTAATAAGATATGATGTGGCCATGATATGTCTTAAACTCAAATGGTAAGTTCATAAGTGTTTGGACTTGGAAATTTAAGAGCAAATTGTAATAATTTGCTTAGGACAGCAGCAGTAACGTGATTTTAGAAAATCACTATAAATTTTTGGTGTGGAATTATAGGCTGAATAAAATATGTAATCAAAGCTTAATTAGTCTAGTTTCTTATAAAAGAGACCGTTTAAGCAAAGAAATTTCCTATAAAGAGATATTTAAAGTTGTGTGAGACAGCATCAGAATGACTCCGAAATCCCCTGTTCTGTTTTTAGAAAATCATTATAATTTGTACAAAAATGGTTATAAGATAAAAATTGTATTCTTAGGCTCCTTAATGAGTCTATTTACAAATTAAATCAAATAGAACATATTTTGAATTCTGTACAGTGAGGAATTTGATTCGTTGTGAAGTGTGGTCAGATTAGTCAAACAGTGAAACAGTGGAAACTTTAAGAAAAATCTGGTATTGATTGGCCAAACCTAAAATTCTGAAAATTTTATGGATGGAAGATATATGAGTCTATATTCAGGGAAAATTAACAACAATTGATTTTGAGTTTTGTGGCTCCAGTTATAAATAATTTAGTGACTGTTGCTCAAGAAAACAGCTTGTAGTGAATATGTGAATTTGTTGTAAACATTGGTGAAACTATTTGAGTTGCTTATAAGCTATTGCTGAAATTGATGTACAAGATAAATATGTATGAGATATGTATATGTGGTAAAGCCGAATGGCTAATGTGAAATATGTATGAGATATGTATATGTGGTAAAGCCGAATGGCTACTGTGAAATATATATGAATGGCTAATGTGAAATATGTATGAGATATGTATATGTGGTAAAGCCGAATGGCTACTGTGAAATATGTATGAGATATGTATATGTGGTAAAGCCGAGTGGCTAATGTGAAATATGTATGAGGTATGTATATGTGGTAAAGCCGAATGGCTACTGTGAAATATATATGAGATATGTATATGTGGTAAAGCCGAATGGCTAATGTGAAATATGTATGAGATATGTATATGTGGTAAAGCCGAATGGCTAATGTGAAATATGTATGAGATATGTATATGTGGTAAAGCCGAATGGCTAATGTGAAATATGTATGAGATATGTATATGTGGTAAAGCCGAATGGCTACTGTGAAATATATATGAGATATGTATATGTGGTAAAGCCGAATGACCAAATGTGAAGGTGTGTATTATTAGATATTTGATGAGGCAAATGAATTACAAATATGACAGTCGATGTGAATGTCGTAACATGTGATTAAATGTACATGAAACTTGGAAATATATTCCGGGTAAGACCCGATGACTACGTGTGGAGATTATGTCCGGGTAAGACCCGATGACTACGTGTGGGGACTATTCGAGCTAAAGGTTTTGCTGAAGATTCGAGTAAAGCATAAGATTATAGACTCCACAGTAATAATTGGTAATAAATACGCTCAATGCGTTAAGCTGGTCAGGTATGTATTTTGAGATTATATTTAAGCTTGATTTGGACTAAATCACAAGGTCGTTATATGATGCATATGTGAGTAAAGCAATAAGACTGTTCTATGATTATTGTGCGTTTGGTCAATGGGAAAGTTAGGTGAAAATATGTAATGTACCTATGCTTATAAGAGATCACTATCAAGTGAGAATTTATCTGTCTATTATATATGATGAGATGGGCATATTCGGTAAAGGGATGGTATGCCCGAAGGAAGAGTGAAATAAAAATACGAACAACTATGTTATAATTTGATTGTTAGCTGTTGACACTGCTTAAAACTTACTAAGCATTGTAATGCTTATTCCGTTTACTTTGTTTCCTCTGTTTTATAGATCTCATTTGGAAGCTACAGGCTCAGGGATCGTCAGCAACTAGTCACACTATCACTATCCACTGCTTGTTACTGTTATGTTTTGAATTATTTTATGGCATGTAAAGAATAGACCAGTGGCCGAAGAATATTTTGGTTAATGTATATAAGCTATGCGAAAATGGCATCTTTTGAATGTGTACTTATAGCAATTAAATTGTATCCCTGACTGTCTTTAGTATTTACCTAAAGGAACGTTCTTTATAAAAAAAAGAAAGAAAAAAATATTTAAAATTTTTACTGTTCGGATATGAGTTTCAAGTCCGGTAATGCCCCTTTACCTATTCCGGCGACGGATACGGGATAGGGGTGTTACACAAAGCCTACACTCCACCAAAAATACTCCATGAGTCAAAGTAATAGGATTAACATCCCCTTTCTGCTCTTATCAAAATTACTACACCAACACTTGTCGTACTTGCAAGAGTGAGAATAACCGTGAATAAACTATTGACAAAGGCTGAATACCACTCCTTGGCTGAACTGCATACAACCGAACTCCATTAACCTATATCAATATCGATCACATATAGATTGAACCAATATAATCACTTACTGAAAATATGAAACTGATTGCGAAAATAAAGCGGTCGTCCTTATTCCCGAAGTGAGAATCCAAAAGATAGAGGCAAGGTTCAATACCCACACGCTCCTAGCCATAAACGATAGTAAGAAGGTATAAGAGAGATTACTATAACACGAAAAGGAAAGAAGAGTGAGGGGGACAAGCACCTACCGATTGCCCAAAATCAGTTGCAAAAGCTGGAAGCAGAGGTAGGAAAAAAGAGTTTTGCCGCCACTGTCACAATACCAAAGGGTGAAAAGGTTATAAAAAGAGAAAATAGAAAAGAAGATTTATTAAAGGATCAAAAGAAGGGAAGGATGATAAGAGAAGTGGTTAACCGAAGAAAAGAGGTGCAGAAAGAAAAGAGAGACAAGTTATTCGGTCACCAGCAAACTAGAAGAGGGAGGGGAAGATGGAGAAATAGGCCAAATATGAAACCAGTAGTTAAAACCCAAAAGTGAAAAAAGTGACAAAACTAACTAGTAAAAGTCGAATAAGCAAAATGCCAAAACCCGAAAGAAAACCCCTCCCCAACACCATTCGGCCACAAGAAAAACAGTAGCTCTTGAGCACCCTTAACCAAATTTGTCACACACAAACCTCCCCATTAAAATTCCTCCTTAACTTACTCCAGTTTCCTCCAATTCAAATTTAATTCAACAACCATGACCAGTTCAAACTTCACCCTTTTACCAAGTCCACAACAACCTCAGAAGAGTTTCAATCCAATTCAACCACTTACCATCCCTATGTAGCAAAATAATTTCATTTTGCTTGCAAGGGAATTTGAACCCAAGCCCCCCTCAATAGCTCAACACACCACTTGCCTCCTTTCCATAAGCTCTTTTGTGTCACAAAATATCCTCAATTAATTATAAGGCCTATAGGCCAAAGTCCAGGTTCCTTTAAAAGAAAAACTAAAATAAATTGCAAGAGCCAAGACTTGAACCCAGGCTCCCTTGCAACCTTAATGATTCCACAACCACTAGACCACATGCTCTATTGTATCATTTATTTAACACAATAATTTAAAAGGCCTACTTCCAAGCATCTAGGGTTTTTTTAACTTAAAACCAAAATTTTTGCTAAAGCCCAGGTTTGAACCCAAGATTTCTCCAACACTTCTCAGGGCCATTAACCACCAAATTTGTAACACCCCGAACCCGAGACCGTCACCGGAGTCGAACACGAGGTGTTAACAGACTTTAAACCACTTATAAAAAAATTTCCCAGACACTGCTAATCTGCGTACTAGTCGCTTTAAAAATCATATCTTGAGTTCAGAAACTCGGAATCCAGTTTCGTAAATTTTCCCTGAAACTAGACTCATATGCCCATCTACATATATTTTTCTAGAATTTTTGGTTGGGCCAATTAGTACAGTTTATTAGTCAAAGTCTCCCATGTTACAGGGATCGACTACACTGACCTTTGCATATTACGACTTGGATATCTCCCTGTACAGGGATTCAATACTGATTTCGTTTGTTTCTATAGAAACTAGGCTCAAATAGAAATCTATACATATATGGCATGACTCCTAATTATCTCTGGTTAATTTATAATGAATTTCCAAAGTCGAAACAGGGAATCCAGAAACTGTTCTGGCCCTGTCTTACGAGAACCTGAATGTCTCTTAACATACTGTCCATATGATCGTTTTGTTACTTTCCTATGAAAATAGATTCATCAAGGTTCGTTTACATAATTTATTCACTATTTAATTCCATTCCTACTATTTTTAGTGATTTTCCAAATCTACATCACTGCTGCTGTCAGCATCTGCCTTTAAGGTAGACTTTACCTATTTCATAGTTTCCATGATTCAACTAGCCCTTTTAGCATAAATAGCACAATTTATGATAGTGATTAACCATTCCCATGGCCAATCCTTGTTAAGAATATCCATACCAAATGATTATAACATTATACTCAAACATATATAAGCCATTTTCGCATGGCTATCCAAAATTATACAAGTCCAAAGGGTCCATGACCCACAACAAAAGGGTAGTCCTATACATGCCATTTCGAAGTTCAACCAAAATTGTACCAAAAGGTGGGGGGCTTTGATAGTGTGGGCGACTTCGACTTCAAAATCCCGAGTCCGATAGCTGGAGAACCAAAATCTATAAAACAGAGAATCAAGGAGACGGAGTAAGCAATTTATGCTTAGTAAGTTTTGAGCAAGGTATTCCAGCACAACAAAAGTATAGCATTCATGTAGCTAAACGGATAATTTCATATGCACAATTTTTCAATATCATACTTACTTCACATTACCAACCCTTTTATTCATACACAAAGATCAACTTAGCCAAAGGCCGGTAGCTCATTTATCAACTGAGCGAATACTTATTTGTAAGGGCTCAACTAATTCAAAGCACATACGAAACATACCTTAATGTTGGGATGTTTCAAGTGTATTAACTGAAATTTTTACAGCAAGATCATTCATTCCCAAATCATGTACCTTCGGAATTTAACCGGATATAGCTACTCGTTCAAATGCCTTCGGGACATAGCCCGGTTATAGTAACTCGCACAAATGCCTTCGGGACTTAACCCGGATTTAGTAACTCGCACAAATGCCTTCGGGCTTAGCCCGGAATTAGTATCTCGCACAAATGCCTTCGGATCTTAGTCCGGATTTAGTATCTCGCACAAATGCCTTCGGATCTTAGTCCGGATATGGTCACTTAGCACAAAGCCTTCGGGACTTAGCCCGGACATCATTCAAATAACCATGCACATTTAACAATAAATCATGGCACATTCGTATTTCGTTTTCGTTAGCAAAACTCAAACACAAGACACTTATCATTCTTGCAATTTCGGCTCAATAGCCACACACAAAGAGCATGATTTTGATTTGCTTAAAACATGATCTAATCAAATCATAATTTAAGCTCTTTTACTCAAGAACTTACCTCGGATGTTGTCGAACGATTCCAATAGCTATTCGACCACTTTTTCCTTCCCTTTATCGGATTTAGTTCCCCTTTGCTCTTGAGCTTAATTAAACAAATAAATTGATTTAATCATTTGAGCATCGAAAAGAGGAACACAAGGCACTTAGCCCATATTTATACATTAGACATTAAAGTCACATATGTACGGAATCATGAATCAAACTCAACATTTTAGCTAATTTTCCCCCTTGGCCGAATTTTCTAAGCCAAGACAAAAGCATCAATATGCTTGCCTCTAACCGAATACATGCAACACCAATCTCCTTCCTATGGCCGAATATGCATGTCTATGTTGGGGCTGATTGCAACACTTAATACATTCTACAAGTATGGTCACTTGTATTGACTAAACACCATTTTGTTTCAAGTTCAAAACTTGGCTAATACACACATATATACACTAGTAAAGCATCCTCTCCCTTTCCATCAATTTATCACATGCATTACTCATTAATATACAAAAATTATATTCAGCCTTAGCACACAACTTGCTAGCCGATTCTTCTCCATCTAGCAACTAATGCACATATGTGCTCACTCAAAAATGCTAAAAAGAAGATTCAAGAATCATCAATCCACCATCACATGCATCATTAACAAGCTTCATATTTAGCATGCAATGGCATTAACACAAAATCCACCTAGGCCGAATATCATCCCATGACATAGCAAAGATTTGAACCATGGGCTAATTAGAACTCAAGCTAGCAACTAAAAACATGCATGAATCTCATGGCACAACCTCAAACATACCTTGATCTAGATACAAGTATGGCCAAACCTCCTCCTAATCCTCTTCCAAACCAAACATGAAGCAAGAACTCCTTCCTCCTTCCTTAGAATTTTCGGCCAAAAGAAGATGAAAAAGGATGAACAAAATTTTTCTTTTCTTTTCTTTAACTCACGGCAATGGGGGGGCATGGATGAGACCATTCTTTTTTTTTCATCACTCCTCCCTTTCATTATTTAATTACCATGCTCATTATTTTATTGTTTCCACCCATGATGCACCAACACAACATGTCTATGACATGTCTTGCCCATCACACTTGGTCTACCATACTTGTCATGGCCGGCCACTACTAATAGAGGGGGGAAATTGACATGCAAGTCCCCCCTTTTTCAACATGCACTAATAGGTCCTTATGCTTTGACCTATCACATTTCAAAATTTTCTCACATAAGTCCTATTTACTAAAACACACATGCAATCGACTAAATCGAAGCTTGAAATTTTCACACATTCATAATTACATATTCTAGACAATAAATATCACATTTGAACATTTCGATGAGTCGGTTTAGCGGTCCCGAAACCACTTCTCGACTAGGGTCAATTTTGGGCTGTCACAAAAGTAGACATTTAATTTTGTTATTCATTTGCACAACTACATTCCAATTCCTCCGATACACAAAGCCTATTTCTTCTTGGCCCAAATTTGGGGCGTTACAAGTGGTTTCGAGAGAGCGAGTCACCTGGGATTTCTTTCAAGCTGAATTCTAAAAGAGATACATCAGTCAGAGATTCATCGACCAGAAATGTAAAGAGTTTCTTGAACTGAAACAAGGCCGTATGTATGTTACAGAATACGAGCGAGAATTTGTGAGACTGAGTCAGTATGCTAGAGAATGTGTATCTACTGAGGCAATAACGTGAAAAAGATTTTATGATGGTTTGAATGAAGATATTCGTTTGTTAGTCGGGATTCTTGAGATTAAATAATTCGTTGTGCTTGTTGAACGAGCATGTAAAGTTGAAGAACTCAGAAAAGAGAAAGGAAAAGCTGATTCAGAAGCTAGAGTGGTACGAAATAGATCATTGAGCAAGCCATTTCAGTCTATGTCAAAGAAATTCTGAGATGATTATATCCGTTTAAAGGCTAATGTGGGACATTCGGCTAGAGATCGTGTTAGATTGCATTCGAGCTTCAGAGCTCTAGCTACTTCCGTTGCTGGTGTTGGAAATGTCAGATCTAATCGCCCTGAATGCAAACATTATGGTAAAAGACATCTTGGCAATTGTAGATTGTATGATTGGGCTTGTTTCAAATGTGGATCATTAGACCATTTCATCCGTGATTGTCTTGAGTCTGTTGAGCAAGAAATTGTATAAAATTTGAGGCCAAGTGACAATGCATCTTGTGGTAGACCTCCTAGAAATACGGGAAATGTAACACCCCGTACCCGAAACCGTTGCCGGAGTCGAACACGAGGTATTTACGGGCTTATTTCATTTAATTTCACAGTCCATTTTAAAAATTTCCAAACAAGCTGGCTAACTGCGTCACTGTTACCTTAAAAATCATATCTTGAGTTCCAAAACTCAAAAACCAGTTTCGTAAATTTTACCTGAAACTAGACTCATATATCCATCTACAAATTTTTTTCTAGAATTTTTGGTCGAGCCAATTAGTACAGTTTATTAGTTAAAGTCTCCCCTATTTCAGGGTTCGACTGCTCTGACCTTCATGCATTACGACTTATATCTTCCTGTGCAGGGCTTCATTACTTATGCTGTTTGTTTCTAATGAAACTAGACTCAAAAAGGAATCTATACATATATGGAATGACCTCTAATTATCTCTGGTTAATTTATAGTGAATTTCCAAAGTTAGATCAGGGGATCCAGAAATCGCTCTGGTCCTCTTCCACGAAAACTTAAATATCTCCTAAACTACGACTCATACGATCGTTTCGTTTCTTCCATATGAAAGTAGATTCATCAAGGTTCGATTACATAATTTATTCACTATTTAATTCCATTCCTACTATTTTTAGTGATTTTTCAAATCCACACCACTGCTGCTGTCAGCATCTGTTTTTTAGGTAAACTTTACCTATTTCATGGTTTTCCATGAATCAACTAGAATTTGTCATACAAAGCACCAAAATGATCATGATTAACCATTCCAATGGCTAATCGTTACCAAACATTTCCATACCTCTCAATGAACAACATACAAAATGATTATAATGCTATGCCCAAAGTATATATAAGCCATTTTCGCATGGCTATCCAAGTTTATACAAAACCAAAGGGTACATGACCAACAACAAAAAGGGTAGTCCTATACATGCCATTTTCAGAGTTCAACCAAAAGTGTACCAAAAGGGCTTTGATAGTGTGGACGACTTCGACTTCGACAATCCCGAGTCTGATAGCTGACGAACCAAAATCTATAAAACAGAGAATCAAAGAAACGGAGTAAGCATTTAATGCTTAGTAAGTTTTGAGCAATGAAATTAGGCACAATTGAAGTATAGCATTCATATGACTAAACGGATAATTTCATATACACACATTCTCAAAATCATACCTACTTCACATTACCAACCCTTATACTCATACATAAGAGATCAACTTAACCAAAAGCCGGAAGCTCATTAATCGACTGAGCGAATACTATTTAAAAGGAATCAACTAATCCAATGCATATACGAAACATACCTCATCGTTGGGATTTTAGGAGCATATTAATTGAAATTATTACAGCAAGATCGCTCATTCCCAAACCAAGTACCTTCGGGATTTAACCGGATATAGCTACTCGCCCAAATGCCTTTGGGACTTAGCCCGGATATAGTAGTTCGCACAAATGCCTTCGGGACTTAGCCCGGATATAGTAACTCGCACAAATGCCTTCGGAACTTAGCCCGGATATAGTAACTCGCACAAATGCCTTCGGGACTTAGCTTGGAATTAGTAACTCGCACAAATGCCTTCGGGACTTAGCCCGGAATTAGTCACTAGCACAAATGCCTTCGGGACTTAGCCCCGTTATCATCCGAATATTCATGCACATATCAGTAAATCATGACACATCTTTATTTCATTTTCATTACTAGAATTCAAACACAAGTCAATTATTAAGCATTCCCATTTTCGGCTCAATAGCCACATACAAACAGCATGATTTGGTTTGCTTTGTGACATGATCTCTATGCACATACGGCTACCCATCATACGTATAGACTAATTAACTCAACATATAATTCAAGTAGAATCATTATATCACCTTATATTTGTTATGATTATACGTCATGACTTAATCAAATCGTAAACTAAGTTTCATTACTCGAAAACTTACCTCGGATGTTGTCGAACGATTTCGACGGCTATTCGATCACTTTTTCCTTCCCTTTATCGGATTTAGTTCCCCTTTGCTCTTGAGCTTAATTTAACAAATAAATTGATTTAATCATTTGAACATCAAAAAGAGAAACTCAAGGTACTTAACCCATATATACATTAGACATTAGAGTCACATATATATGAAACCATGAATCAACTCAACATATTAGCCCACACTCTCTTTTAGCCGATTATCTAAGCCAAGATAAAAGCATCAATATCCTTGCCTCTAACCGAATACATGCAACACCAATCTACCTCATGTGGCCGAATATGCATGTCTATGTTGAGGCCGATTATATGCTTAATACTTCCTACAAATATGGTTACTTGTATTGACTACATACCATTTTGTTTCAAGTTCAAAACTCGGCTAATACACATAATACACTAGTAATCAAATAGTAACATTTGCACTTCACCTTACTACCAATTCTCATCTACTTCCTACCATGGCCGAATGCATCAAGACACCATACCATTTCAATTTTGGTCATGGGTTAAACAAAGAACTTAATGTCTAACTCAAACATGCTAAAAAGAAAATCCAAGAGTCATCAATCACCATCACATGTATCATTACAAAGCTTCACACTTAGCATGCAAATGACATCAACACAAGTCCACCTTAGCCGAAACTTAGCTCATCTTCATGCCTCATCACCACAACATCAAACACCAACCAAGAAGGCAACACCCATGGCCGAATATCATCTCCATCTCATAGCAAAGATTTAAACCATGGGCTAGGTAGAACTCAAGCTAACAACTAAAAATATGCATGAATATCATGGAACAACATCAACATACCTTAGTCTAGTGAACCACCATAGCCGATTTTCTCCAAGCTCTTTCCCTTCTTTTTCTTTCTTCTATTCGGCCAAGTTCAACAACATGTTAACTTTTTTCTTTTTTTTTTCTTCATCATTTTCCTTTTCATTATTTTATTGCCATGCTCCTTATTTTATCATTTCTAACATAAAGCATTAACACAACATGTTTATGACATGTTTTACCCATCACATTTTGTCCACCCTCATTGTCATGGCCGGCCACTACTAATTAAGTGGGGAAATTGACATGCAAGTCCACCCTTTTGATTACATGCACTAATAGATCCTTATAGATTAACCTATCACATTTCAAAAGTGTCACACATAAGTCCTATTAACTAATTTCACATGCAATTAACTAAATCGAAGCTTAAAACTTTCACACATTCATATTCACATATTTTAGTCAATAATTATCATATTCAAATAATTTGGTGACTCGGTTTAGCAGTCCCGAAACCGCTTTCCGACTAGGGTCACTTTATGGCTGTCACAACTCTCCCCCACTTAAGAAATTTTCGTCCCCGAAAATCTTACCGGTAAATAAGTTTGGGTATCGTTCTTTCATAGAGTTCTCGGGTTCCCAAGTAGCTTCTTCCATCCTGTGTTTGAGCCATAACACTTTTACTAAAGGAACCTTTTTGTTTCGTAACTCTTTCACTTCACGAGCTAGGATACGAATTGGTTCTTCTTCATAACTCATATCGACTTGAATTTCAACCTCGGAGGGACTTATTATGTGTGAAGGATCAGATCTGTAACGTCAAAGCTTCGAAACATGAAAAACGTTGTGGATCCTTTCAAGTTTAGGGGGTAAAAGCAACCTATATGCAACTGGACCAACTCGTTCGGAGATTTCATACGGCCCAATGAATCTCAGACTCAATTTGCCCTTACGGCCAAACCTGAGTATCTTTTTCCAAGGTGAAACTTTAAGAAACACTTTGTCTCCCACCTGATACTTAATGTCTTTTCGTTTCAAATCCGCGTACGACTTCTGACGATCTGATGCTGCCTTCAGACTTTCACGAATTATTTTTACTTTCTGCTCAGCATCTTTAATCAAATCAACTCCGAAAATTTTACTTTCACCAAGCTCGGTCCAAAACAATAGTGTACGGCATTTTCGACCGTACAAAGCCTCGTAAGGCGCCATCTTAATGCTTGACTGAAAACTATTGTTGTAAGCGAACTCAATCAAAGGTAGATACCGTTCCCATGAACCACTAAACTCAAGGATGCAGCATCTCAACATATCCTCGAGTATCTGAATTATCCGCTCGGATTGACCATCGGTTTGGGGATGAAAAGCGGTGCTAAAATGCAACTTGGTACCCAAAGCTTCTTGCAATTTCTTCCAAAATCGCGAGGTGAATCTCGGATCTCTATCCGACACAATAGAAATGGGTACCCCGTGTAATCTCACAATCTGAGAAACATACAATTCAGCTAGTTTATCCAGTGAATAATCCGTACATACGGGAATAAAATGAGCCGACTTAGTCAGTCTATCAACAACAACCCAAATCGCATCTTTCTTACTTGTCGACAATGGCAACCCAGACACAAAATCCATCGTGACTCGATCCCATTTTCATTCAGGTATCATGATCGGCTGGAGTAAACCTGTAGGCACTTGATGTTCCGCTTTCACTTGTTGGTATATTAAACACTTCGAAACAAAATCAGAAATGTCTCGTCTCATACCATGCCACCAAAACTGACGTCTCAGATCATTGTACATTTTCATGCTCCCTGGGTGAATTGACATTCGGCTACTATAAGCTTCGTTCAGAATCATCGAAATAAGTTCTGAATTTCTTGGAACACACAAATGACTTCTGAACCTCAAACAATCATCGTCATCAATTTGAAACTTTGACTCCCTATCCGAAACACATTCAGCCCGTTTTGCAACCAATTCATCATCGACTTTCTGAGCTTCACGAATTCGATGAATCAACAATGGTCTAGCCTTTAATTCTACTACTAACACATTGTCGGATAGAACAGACAAGTGTACATTCATCGCTCGTAAAGCAAACAGTGATTTACGACTCAAAGCATCCGCAACCACATTAGCCTTTCCCGGGTGATAGTCAATGACAAGCTCATAATCTTTTAACAACTCAAGCCAACGTCTTTGTCGCAAATTCAAGTCTCTTTGAGTCATCAAATATTTGAGACTTTTGTGATCCGAATATACATGGCACTTCTCACCAAATAAGTAATGTCGCCATATTTTCAAAGCGAATACGATGGCAGCCAGTTCGAGATCATGGGTTGGATAATTTTTCTCATGTGGCTTCAGTTGCCTCGACGCATAAGCTACAACTCGACCTTCTTGCATCAATAACAACCCAACCCAAGTAAGGATGCATCACTGTAAATGACGAACTCCATGCCTAATTCGGGCTGCACTAGTACTGGAGCTTCTGTCAAATGAGTTTTCAATTGATCGAAACTTTTCTGACACTTTTCTGTCCATTCAAACTTAACATCTTTCTGAAGTAGTTTCATCATTGGTGTGGCTACCATCGAGAAACCTTTTACAAACCGTCGGTAGTAACCGGCAAGTCCCAAAAAGCTCTGAACCTCAGTAATATTTCTCGGAGGCTTCCAGTTAAGTATGGCTAAAATTTTGCTCGGATCAACTCGAATACCCGATGCAGATACCACATGACCCAAGAAGCTCACCTCTCTTAACCAGAACTCACACTTACTGAACTTAGCATATAACTGCTTATCTCGTAAAATCTGCAACACTAATCTCAGGTGCTCAGCATGCTTGGTTTCATCTCTTGAGTAGACCAAGATGTCATCAATAAACACAACTACAATCCGGTCCAGATACTGTCTGAAGACCCGATTCATCAGATCCATAAATACTGCAAGGACATTAGTGAGCCCAAACGGCATCACTAAGAACTCGTAGTGATCGTATCTCGTTCTGAAAGCTGTTTTGGGTATATCCGAATCTCGAATTCGCAACTGATAATAACCCAATCTCAAATCTATCTTTGAAAACACTGAGGCTCCCTTTAGCTAATCAAACAAATCGTCAATGCACGGTATCGGATATTTATTCTTTATTGTCACCTTATTCAGCTGACGATAGTCGATGCACAACCTCATGGTTCCGTCCTTCTTTTTCACAAACAATACTGGTGCACCCCAAGGTGAGAAACTTGGTCGAGCGAAACCTCTATCCGTCAACTCTTGCAACTGAGCTTTCAATTCCTTTAATTCTTTTGGTGCCATACGATACGGAGCTATCGAAATAGGTGTAGTCCCAAGTACAAGCTCAATACCAAACTCTACCTCCCGAACGGGTGGTAAACCTGGTAAATCTTCGGGGAAAACATCCGGGTATTCACAAACCACTGGCACAGATTCAGACTTCTTTTCTAACTCTTTGTCATCAAGTACATACGCAAGGTATGCTTCACACCCCTTTCTTACATATTTCTGAGCCAACATCGATGATATTACAGCTGGCAACCTATTCAAGTCAGTAGACTCAACTCGAATTACCTCGTTATTTACACACCTTAAATCGATGGTTTTTCTTTTGCAATTTACAATTGCATCATCTACGGTCAACCAATCCATACCGAGGATAACATCAAATTCGCCAAACGGTAAAAGCATCAAATCGGCCGGAAAACAGGAACCTCGAATTACTAGGGGACATTTCTTGCACATTTTGTCGACAAGCACGTAACGACCCAAAGGATTTGACACCCGAATTGCAAACTTAGTAGACTCAACGGTAGAGTCTTACTGGATGCTAAGGTTTCACATATATAAGAATGAGTAGAACCAGGGTCAATCAAAGCAATCACATTAGTATCAAAGAGAGTAAAAGTACCGGTAATAACATCTGGCAAGGAAGCATCCTCGCGTGTGCGTATAGCGTAACCTCTAGCAGGAGCACGAGCCTCAGATCTGGTTGTAGCATCTCTAGATCCTCTCTGACTGCCACTAGTATTGCCCGTATTTCTAGATGGTCTACCCCGAGCAGTAGTAGCACCAGGTTTCCCACTCTGATTTACGTTCTGTTCAGACAATCTCGGGCAATCTTTAATAAAGTGGTCAGCTGGTCCGCACTTGTAACAGGAGTGATCATGGAATCTACAACTCCCCGAATGCCATTTACCACAATATTGACACTCTGTTCTGTCTCGACGATCATTTCCAACACTGGCGACCGAAGTGACTCGTGCACTCACAAGGGGGTCGATCGCGATCTCGTCTAGAAAAACCCGAAGTGTCTCTAGACCGACCTAAGTCATCTCTAAATTTCTTCGATGACTATTAGAAGGGCTTCCCCGAAGACCTCTTATGAAACTCCTTTGCTCCCACCTCAGCTTTTCTTTTCTCCATACTGAGCTCCTCGGCTTTGCAAGCTCGCTCGACAAGTACCACAAATTCTCAGATTTCCAAAATGCCAACATACAGCTTTATATCATCATTCAGCCCATCCTCGAAACGTTTACACATCACGGCTTCTGAAGAAATACATTCTCGAGCGTACCGGCTAAGCCTTACAAACTTTCGTTCATAGTCGGTAACCGATATGGAACCTTGTTTAAGTTCAAGAAATTCCTTCCGTTTTTGATCCATGAATCTCTGACTGATATACTTTTTCCGAAACTCGGTTTGGAAAAACTCCCAAGTTACTTGCTCTCTAGGCACAACAGAAGTCAACGTATTCCACCAATAGTAGGCAGAATCACTAGCAAGGAGATAGTACACTTTAGGCACTCATCGGGTATGCAAGATAGCTCATCGAGTACCCGAATAGTGTTGTCCAACCAAAATTCAGCTTGCTCGGCATCATCGCTGTCCGTAGCTTTAAATTCAGTAGCCTCGTGTTTTCAGATTCTGTCAACTGGGGGCTTATTTGACCTTATTTGGTCAGTTGCCAGAGGTATTGTAGGTGCGGCGGTGGTATTAGTCGGGAATGGAGGTTGTGGAACAGCCGTATTAGTTCGAATGTATTGGTTGAACCAATCATTCATCATGCTATAAAAAGCTTGTCTAGCTTCATCGTTCAGATTACTAGCAATAGGTTGAGAGTCCGTCGGCGCTGTCCCTTGCGCGAGAGCAGGTGCTACACTCTCAAGATCATCAGATACCGCTCGGTTGGGATCGGGATCCATTACTATAAATAAACACATTTTCAATTGTCAGAAATCACCACACAATCAAATAATCGCATACTAGCATGTATAGCTAGACCCAAACGTATTACGGTAGTCCTAGAATCGACTAAACCGTAGCTCTGATACCAATAAAATTGTAACACCCAGTACCCGAGACCGTTGTCGGAGTCGAACACGAGGTATTTACGGACTTATTTCATTTATTTTCACAGTCCATTTTAAAAATTCCCAGACAAGCTGGCTAACAGCGTCACTGTTACCTTAAAAATCATATCTTGAGTTCCAAAACTTGAAAACTAGTTTCCTAAATTTTACCTGAAACAAGACTCATATATCCATCTACAATTTTTTTTCTAGAATTTTTGGTCGAGCCAATTAGTACAGTTTATTAGTTAAAGTCTCCCCTGTTTCAGGGTTTGATTGCTCTGACCTTCATGCATTACGACTTATATCTTCCTGTGCAGGGCTTCATTACTTATGCCGTTTGTTTCTAACGAAACTAGACTCAAAAAGGAATCTATAAATATATGGCATGACCTCTAATTATCTCTGGTTAATTTATAGTGAATTTCCAAAGTCAGATCAGGGGGTCCAGAAATCGCTCTGGCCCTCTTCCACAAAAACTTAAATATCTCCTAAACTATGACTCATACGATTGTTTTGTTTCTTCCATATGAAAGTAGATTCATCAAGGTTCGATTACATAATTTATTCACTATTTAATTCCATTCCTACTATTTTTAGTGATTTTTCAAATCCACACCACTGCTGCTGTCAGCATCTGCTTTGAAGGTAAACTTTACCTATTTCATGGTTTTCCATGAATCAACTAGAATTTGTCATACAAAGCACCAAAATGATCATGATTAACCATTCCAATGGCTAATCGTTACCAAACATTTCCACACCTCTCAACGAACAACATACAAAACGATTATAATGCTATGCCAAAGTATATATAAGCCATTTTCGCATGGCTATCCAAGTTTATACAAAACCAAAGGGTACATGACCAACAACAAAAAGGGTAGTCCTATACATGCCATTTTCAGAGTTCAACCAAAAGTGTACTAAAAGGGCTTTGATAGTGTGGACGACTTCGACTTCGACAATCCCGAGTCCGATAGCTGACGAACCAAAATCTATAAAACAGATAATTAAAGAAACGGAGTAAGCATTTAATGCTTAGTAAGTTTGAGCAATGAAATTAGGCACAATTGAAGTATAGCATTCATATGACTAAACGGATAATTTCATATACACACATTCTCAAAATCATACCTACTTCACATTACCAACCCTTATACTCATACATAAGAGATCAACTTAACCAGAAGCCGGAAGCTCATTAATCGACTGAGCGAATACTATTTAAAAGGAATCAACTAATCCAATGCATATACGAAACATACCTCATCGTTGGGATTTTAGGAGCATATTAATTGAAATTATTACAGCAAGATCGCTCATTCCCAAACCAAGTACCTTCGAGATTTAACCGGATATAGCTACTCGCTCAAATGCCTTCGGGACTTAGCCCGGATATAGTAGTTCGCACAAATGCCTTCGGGACTTAGCCCGGATATAGTAACTCGCACAAATGCCTTCGGTACTTAGCCCGGATATAGTAACTCGCACAAATGCCTTCGGGAATTAGCCCCGTTATCATCTGAATATTCATGCACATATCAGTAAATCATGACACATCTTTATTTCATTTTCATAACTAGAAGTCAAACACAAGTCAATTATTAAGCATTCCCATTTTCGGCTCAATAGCCACATACAAACAGCATGATTTGGTTTGCTTTGTGACATGATCTCTATGCACATACGGCTACCCATCATACGTATAGACTAATTAACTCAACATATAATTCAAGTAGAATCATTATATCACTGTATATTTGTTATGATTATACGTCATGACTTAATCAAATCGTAAACTAATTTTCATTACTCGAAAACTTACCTTGGATGTTGTCGAACGATTTCGACGGCTATTCGATCACTTTTTCCTTCCCTTTTTCGGATTTAGTTCCCCTTTGCTCTTGAGCTTAATTTAACAAATAAATTGATTTAATCATTTCAACATCAAAAAGAGAAACTCAAGGTACTTAACCCATATATACATTAGACATTAGAGTCACATATATATGAAACCATGAATCAACTCAACATATTAGCCCACACTCTCTTTTAGCCGATTATCTAAGCCAAGATAAAAGCATCAATATGCTTGCCTTTAACCGAATACATGCAACACCAATCTACCTCATGTGGCCGAATATGCATGTCTATGTTGAGGCCGATTATATGCTTAATACTTCCTACAAATATGGTTACTTGTATTGACTACATACCATTTTGTTTCAAGTTCAAAACTCGGCTAATACACATATATACACTAGTAATCAAATACTAACATTTGCACTTCACCTTACTACCAATTCTCATCTACTTCCTACCATGGCCGAATGCATCAAGACACCATACCATTTCAATTTTGGTCATGGGTTAAACAAAGAACTTAATGTCTAACTCAAACATGCTAAAAAGAAAATCCAAGAGTCATCAATCACCATCACATGTATCATTACAAAGCTTCACACTTAGCATGCAAATAACATCAACACAAGTCCACCTTAGCCGAAACTTAGCTCATCTTCATGCCTCATCACCACAACATCAAACACCAACCAAGAAGGCAACACCCATGGCCGAATATCATCTCCATCTCATAGCAAAGATTTAAACCATGGGCTAGGTAGAACTCAAGCTAACAACTAAAAATATGCATGAATCTCATGGAACAACATCAACATACCTTAGTCTAGTGAACCACCATAGCCGATTTTCTCCAAGCTCTTTCCCTTCTTTTTCTTTCTTCTATTCGGCCAAGTTCAACAACATGAGAACTTTTTTCTTTTTTTTTCTTCATCATTTTCCTTTTCATTATTTTATTACCATGCTCCTTATTTTATCATTTCTAACATAAAGCATTAACACAACATGTTTATGACATGTTTTACCCATCACATTTTGTCCACCCACATTGTCATGGCCGGCCACTACTAATTAAGTGGGGAAATTGACATGCAAGTCCACCCTTTTGATTACATGCACTAATAGATCCTTATACATTAACCTATCACATTTCAAAAGTGTCACACATAAGTCCTATTAACTAATTTCACATGCAATTAACTAAATCGAAGCTTAAAACTTTCACACATTCATATTCAAATATTTTAGACAATAATTATCATATTCAAATAATTTGGTAACTCGGTTTAGCGGTCCCGAAACCGCTTTCCGACTAGGGTCACTTTAGGGCTGTCACAGGAAATGTGAGTGGTAGTCAAAGAGGGACAAAAGACACTACTGCTAGATTCGAGGCTCGTGTACCTGCCAGAGCCTATGCCATTTGACCTCGTGAGGAGGCTTCGTCTCCAGATGTGATTACGGGTACTTTTACTCTTTACGATACTTCTATGATTGCTTTGATAGATCCTGGATCAATACATTCTTATATATGCATGAATTTAGTGAATAGTACAACTTTGATGTTTGCTGGAAAATATATCAAACTCATCAAAGGGTAATAACATCAAATCGGCTGGAAAATAAATGTCTCGAAACATTAACGGACAATTCTTGCAAACTTTGAGTTTGTTGCGATTGTGTTCGCTTTGAAAATTTGGCACCATTATTTGTTCAGTGAGAAATGTCACGTATATTTTGATCATAATAGTTTGAAATATCGGATGACTCAGAAAGATTTGAATCTGCGACAAAAAAGGTCGTTAGAATTGCTAAAAGACTATGCGCTTGTGATTGATTATCATCTGGGAAAGAAAATGTTTTTCCTGATGCTTTTAGTCGAGAATCACTATTTGCTCTGTGTGCGATGAATGCTCATTTGGTTGTCTCTGATAACGGTTAGGTTTTTGCCGAATTAAAATCAAGTCCTTTATTCATTCAACAAATTATTGATGCTCAGAAACTTGATAATGAGTTAATAGCAAAACAAGCTTTGTGTGATTTAGATTTTGATTCAGAATTCAGAGTTAATAAAAATGATTGTCTAAGATTCCGAGATCGAATTTGTGTTCCTAGAAATCTAGAGTTAATTTAGATGATTTTGAATGAACCTCACAATAGTCGTTTATCTGTTCATCTCGGTGGTACGAAAATGTATAATGATCTGAAACAGCTTTATTGGTGGCTTGGCATGTAGCATGATATTCCTGAGTTTGTTGCGAAATGCTTAATTTGTCAGCAAGTTAAAGTAAACATCAAGTACCTTCGGTTTGTTACAACCAATTATGATTCCAGAATGGAAATGGGATAGAGTGACGATGGACTTTGTTTCGGGTTTGCCCCTGCCTTCTAGAAAGAAAGATGTTATCTGGGTCATGGTAGACTGATTGATGAAATCAACTCATTTTATTCTGGTATGATCCGATTACTCACTTGATAAGTTAGCTGTGTTATACATTTCTGATATTGTGAGATTCCATGGTGTGTCATCACCTATTGTGTCAGACAGAGATCCGAGGTTCACATTGCGATTTTGGAAGAAATTGCAAGGTGTTTTGGGTACAAAATTGCACTCCAGTATAGCTTTTCATCAGCAAACGGATGGTCAATCTGAGCGGATTATTCAGATATCGAGGATATGTTGAGATGTTGCATTCTTGAGTTTGAAGGTACATGAGAGAAGTTTTTGCCTCTGATTGAATTCGTTTATAATAATAATTTTCAATTGAGCATTAAAATGGCACCATACGAAGCCTTATATGGTCGTAAATGCCGTACACCTCTGCATTGGACTGAGCTCAGCGAGAATAAGATTCACGGGGTCCATTTGATAAAAGAGACTGAACAAAAAGTAAAAGTGATTCGAGATAGTTTGAAAGTAGCATCTGATTGTCAGAAATCTTATGTAAAATGAAAACCAAAAGACATTGAATTTGAGATCGGAGACAAAGTGTTTCTGAAAGTATCCCCGCGGAAGACAGTACTCCTATTTGGCAAAAAAGGCAAATTGAGTCCAAGATTCATCGGGCTGTATGAGATTACCGAGCGTATCGGGCCGGTTGTATATAGATTATTGTTGCCTTCTGAGCTAGAAAAGATTCATAATGTGTTTTACGTATCGATGATTCGATAGTACAGATCTAATCCCTCGCATGTAATTCCTCTATTTGAGATTGAGATTCAGTCTGATATGACCTATGAATAAGAACCGATCCGTATCTTAGCTCGTGAGATTAAAGAATTGAGAAATAAGTAAATTTTGTTAGTAAAAGTAATGTGGCATCGACACGGTGCTGAAGAGGCTACGTGGGAGCCTGAAGATATTATGAGACAGCAATATCCAAATCTATTTAACGGTAAGATTTTCGGGGACGAAAATCCCTAAGAGGGAAAATTGTAATAGTTCGGTTTAGACCCTAGTCAGAATAGTAGTTTCAAGACCACAAATCCAAGTCAAAAAATATTTTAATATTATTTTCTGTGCTTATGATATGTGAATTAGCATGTGTGGTAGTTTCGTATGAAAATTTAATCGTTTGTGTGCTTAATTTGATAAAAGGACCTAATCAAGTAAAATGTAAAAGTGGCTTGCTAATTGTTAAGTGTGCCTATTTGTTATGTCTTTGTAAATGAGATGTCCTTATGTTGTGAATAGACCATTTGAATAATTGATGGACAGAAATGCCTATAGTAAATGGAATTTTAAACTTATTTCATTAAGGGCAAAATGGTAAAAGGTGAATTAATGTTAATTAAATGAAACAAACATGAAAATAAAGCCATTTTATGCTTAGCTTTGCCGAAAATACAAAGGAAAAGAAAAGAAAAATTCAAGCTAGGGTTCGGCTAAGAGAATTTGTGATTATTAGTTGATAGAAAATGAAAGATATATGTTTGGTTATCATGTTTTGTCTTTGATTTTTTTATGAATTTTAGTAATTTGGACTAAATTGAGAAATTTGTAAATTTAGGGATTAAAATGTGAAATAAATGAAACATATGGACTTGTATGAGCTATATGAAAATTTGGCTAGACATGTGTATAAATAAATTATGTGTATTTTGTGATTTTGCGAAATAGGGACTAAAGTGTCAAAATGTGAAAATGTGAGGGCTAGTTTGTAAAGTGTCCTAAAAATGTGTTTTTGGATTGATTTTAATGAATGTGAAAGTGAATAAGTTAAATTTGAATTGATATAGATCAAGAACCAAAGAAAACAAAATTAGATCGGGGAAAGTCGAAAGTCATCAAGTAGCCGATTCTGTTTAAACGAATCCGTACGAGGTAAGTCGATATACAAATAAATGTGTTTGAATTGATTTATTCATGTATATATATCATTGTATTGTGATGAATGATAATATGAGAGCTGAATATGAGAGTATCGACAAAGTTCTGACGTCGGAGAAGCCCCGTACGAACCTTAGGCATAGTTAGGATACATATGTCATGACATAGGATCCGATATGTGTTATCGTGTAAGACCACATCTGGGACGTTGGAATCAACTTATGATTTATGTGTAAGACAATGTCTGGGACATTGGCATCGTATTTGATTTTGTGTATGACCTTGCCTAGGACAGTGGCATCGATATTTGATTACATGTAAGACCTCGTCTAGGACGTTGGCATTGTACGAGCTTTCTGAGTTATCCACATATCCTTATGATTCTGAACGGTTCAACGGGCATTCCAAGAAATGAATGAATACATGAAATGTGTATCCGATTCAGGTATGTTTGAAATATATATCATATTTGATGTTGAAAGCTAAGTATATGTACCTTACTGAACAAGTGATGATATGTGAAAAATGTATGAGGAAATATGCTATATGTTCTAAAGAATTTCGAATATATGAAATGTATATGAACATTGAGGTTTGTGATAGTATTTGGCTATGAATTATATGCAAATTGATGATGAATATATAATTTAAATGATAAGTTTATTTGTATATGGCTTATTAAGCTTTTGAAAGCTTACTTTGTGTGTATTTGCATTGTTTTATAGATATCGTAGCTTTGGGAGCTCGGGGATCATCGAGGATTGTCACCACACTATCAAACTTTAATTTGGTACCTTTTGAAATTGTATATATTAAAGTACGACATGTATAGGCTAGAAGTACTTTGAGGTATGTTTTGAGATGTATATATTTAGCCATGTGATATGGCTTGGTTTAGTTGATCTTATGTTTGATTTTGGTATATGATATGTGATTTGCTTATGAATGACCAAATGAAATGGTCAAAATTGGTAAGTTTTGATATATATTTATTTGATAAAATGGTAAGTTTGATTATGAGATTGTATGATGTAAATTTGAAGTATTGAAACACATGCTTTGGTATGATATTGGTTTAGATTTGGTATGATTTGTTTGATGAATTAAGAATGAAATTTTTTGATAATGTATTGGTTTAAATGGTATATGTTTTGGTTATGAAATGGTTGGAATTTGATGTGCAATTTGAGCCTATTTGATGATTGTAGGAAGGACCCTTAATGGGTGGCAAGTTAGCCTTGTAAATGGCCTCAATTAATGGGTGGCAAGTTAGCCTTGTAAATGGCCTATTTTTGGCCACACGGGTAGGGACACGGGCATGTGTCTCAGCTGTGTTACTCGAGGGCCATTTCGAAATGAGCCTAGGCAGTCCACAAGGTCACACACACGGATGTGTGCTATGCTGTGTGGCCAAGTCAGTTTCAACCACGGGCTAGACACACGGGCGTGTGATTAGCCATGTGACGCAAGTCAGTGGCCTCCTTAATTTTCACACACCCTGGGACAAGGGTGTGCCTTGTTGCCATGTGGACAAGTTAGTATGTATGCCCTATTTTGACACGGCCTAGACACACGGGTGTGTAACACCCCGAACCCGAGGCCGTCGCCGGAGTCGAACACGAGGTGTTAACAGACTTCAAACCACTTAAAAAAAATTTCCCAGACAAGCTGCCAATCTGCATACTAGTCGCTTTAAAAATCATATTTTGAGTTCTGAAACTCGAAATCCAGTTCTGTAAATTTTCCCTGAAACTAGACTCATATGCCCATCTACATATTTTTTTCTAGAATTTTTGGTTGGGCCAATTAGTACAGTTTATTAGTCAAAGTCTCCCATGCTACAGGGATCGACTACACTGACCTTTGCGCATTACGACTTAGATATCTCCCTGTACAGGGCTTCATTACTGATGTCGTTTGTTTCTATAGAAACTAGACTCGAAGGGGAATCTATGAACATATGGCATGACTTCTAATTATCTCTGGTTAATTTATAATGAATTTCCAAAGTCGGAACAGGGAATCCAGAAATCGCTCTGCCCCTGTTTCACAAGAGTTTAATTATCTCCTAACATAAAGCTCATATGGTCATTTCGTTTCTTCTATATGAAAATAGACTCGTCGAGCTTCAATTACATAATTTATTCATTAATTAATTCCACTCCTACTATTTTTAGTGATTTTTCAATATCACGTCACTGCTGCTGCCAGCATCTGTTAGTAAAGCAACTATGCCTATTTCGTGATTTCTCCTTGATCTAACTAGTAATTCATCATACATATCACAAATTATGATCATGACTAGCCATGCCAAGGGCTAATCATTGTCAAACATCTCCCTACTACACTATTTCCATATCATGAATTTTGACACCAAAAATAATCAACCATGACATATGGCATAAAAATCGAATTTCCATGACTTACGACCTAACATTATAGAACCAAATCCAACCGAACATTTATGCCTTTTTCGCATGGCTAAAAGTTTACATACCAAATTTCAACAAAACATATTAGCCTATACATGCCGAAATGTTCTCCTAGACCGACTAAAAAGAAGATACCAAAAGTTGCTAGCCGGTGTGATGACTTCGATGACGGCCCGATCACGCAAAAAGAGACGAGTCCAAGAAACCTAAAATAGGTGACAAGGAAACACCGAGTGAGTATATAACTCAGTAAGTCATAAGCAATGCACTACCATCCATTAATAACATTATCACAAGAGGAAATAAAATGGAACGAGGCTAGTTACTCCATCCATACCGAACCATACCATAGTTCCTTAGACCTATCGGTTCAATCTCATACCAAGTCATGCATTCACATTCCATATACTAATCAATAGGATATTTGAGGCATTTTCATACATCATTGTATTTTCGTTACAATCATACAACTAAACGGCCTTTCACCTATTCCATGATAAATCTTATGTACGTGACTTCAATTATAATTGTCACATAGGTTCAAACTTACCAAGCTCAACTCCAAATATAAACATAGCGCCTATTAGCCATGAACTCAAGGTACTTACCCGATCCGCTGTCCGTGATCAACTCAATAATGTCGCACACTTAGTGTCCATAGTGATTCAAAAGTATATATTAAGTCCGCACACTCAGTGCTATATAATCAACTCGCACACTTAGTGCTATATAATCAAACTCGCACACTTAGTGCTGTACAATTTAAACCCGCACACTTAGTGCCAATCTCATGATCATAAATGTTTATACCCGCACACTTAGTGCCGAGATCAACAACTCAATACATCTCACCTATTTTCTTTTCATTCAACACTTTCATCACCACATGCATACATGTATATATATATATATTTATCCTTCCATTCAGCATCATTACATAGACGTTATGACCATTTAAATTAATACAAACTATATGCTTAATGACTTACTTTGTGTTGGGTAAGACGGTTCCAACTCGGCTACTCGATGATCTTTTCTTTGCCTTTGCTTGATTCTCCTCCTTTAACTCCTTGAGCTTAATCAATAAATCAACTAGTTTAACCATCATGCTAAACATTCATAATTCAATTACACATGCATATGTATGTCTGTATATTCGGCAACCATCCTCACTAATTACCCATTTAGTCGATTATACACATAATTAAAGGTAACATCACGAATGGGCATACTTATGTATATATATATGTATATATATACTTCGGAATGGGCATCACAATTAGATTTAACACCACCTTCATACTCAATTAGATGGCCGAATGCATGTATATATGCACAATGTCAACTATAACATCATTTAAACACCTAATTTCATCTCATGAACACTCGACCCATTTTTACCCCATATGGCCGAATGTGTAAGATTACATTCAACACCACCGATGTACTTAATTAGGTGGCCAAATATACCAAGTTAGACTTGACATTATACGTCACAAGAACTCTAATTTAATTTGTCAATTGCTTGGCCAAGAACTCACAAGTGCCTTATCTACAACCTATTCGGCCTTACTACTTAAACTTAGCCTTTCATACACTTATCTCTATTGTTTTAGAAGGCCGAATCCTTATGTGTTCCAACATCTAGCTTACTCAATTCAACACATCAAAACGACATTTAGGCCGATTTTGCTAGCACACAAGCCTTTGACCGAATGTCCTTGACCTCTAGTCACCTAAATTTTTATTCTTTAAAACTCATCCAACTCATATTTTTCATTGACAACCTCCTTAACTTCAATTTATTCACATCTTTAATCATGCTACATTCGACCATTATTTAACAATAATTCATGTATCCTTTTTATTAAACACTCAAAATCAACCATCTTCATACCTCATCGCCAAAGACATCAAAATACCAACCAAGAATGTAACATTCATGGCCGAATATCATTTCCATCAATTAACAAAATTTGAACCATGGCTAGGTAGATTTCAAACTTACAACTTAAAATATACATGAATCTCAAAGAATAATATCAAACATACCTCAATCTAGTTACATGCATGGCCAAACTTCTTAGAAACTTTTCCCCTAGGCACCGAATATTCAAGAGCTTCTTAATCAGCTTAAAGGTGACCAAATGCCTTAACTTCAATTTCTTCTTTTTCTTTCTTTAGGTACGGCAATTGTAATAAGGAAAAGGATGAACACTCCTTCTTCCTCCCTTATTTTATTCATCTTTTTCCTTTTTAATTCCTTTCTTTTATTTATTCTAATTTACTTACCAATATTAAATAATAAACAACATAAACTTGGAGGAATGGAACCATGCTTGGCCGGCCACTTATCAAGAATTGGGCACTTTGACATGCAAACCCAAACTTTCCTATTTTAATACTATTTGGTCCTTACTTATTTACCTATCATAATTTTCTAAGTCTCTCAACTAGATCCTTTCAAGCAAAATTCACATTCCTAATATAAAATTAAAACATCAAATTTTTATACAAGTACTATCACACATATAAGATATGCAAATAAAATTTTAACTAAATTTTATGACTCGGTTTTGTGGTCCCGAAACCACATTCCGACTAGGGTCGAATTAGGGCTGTCACAACTCTCCCCCACATAAGGAATTTTCGTCCCCGAAAATCTTACCAGTGAAAAATTTAGGATATCGATCTTTCATAGAGTCCTCAAGTTCCCAAGTGGCTTCTTCGATTCCGTGTTTATGCCACAACACCTTCACTAATGGGATTTTCTTATTTCGCAACTCTTTTACTTCACGCATCAAAATGCGAACTGGCTCTTCTTCATAACTCAAGTTAGGCTGAATCTCGATCTCAGATGGAGTGATTACGTGCGACGGGTCGGACCTATATCGTCGAAGCATCGAGACATGGAAAACGTTGTGAATCTTTTCAAGCTCAGGGGGTAAAATTAATCGGTATGCAACTGGTCCAACTCGTTCGGATACCTCATACGGACCGATGAACCTCGGACTGAGTTTGCCCTTACGACCAAATCTAAGCACCTTCTTCCAGGGTGAAACTTTGAGAAATACTTTGTCTCCAACCTGATATTCAATGTCTTTTCTTTTCAAATCCGCATACGACTTTTGACGATCCGAAGCGGCTTTCAAACTTTCGCGAATTACTCAGACTTTCTGCTCGGCATCCTTAATCAAATCAACCCCAAAGATCTTACTTTCACTAAGTTCAGTCCAAAATAATGGGGTACGACATTTACGACCGTATAAAGCCTCGTAAGGTGCCATCCTAATGCTTGACTGAAAACTATTGTTGTAAGCGAATTCGATCAAAGGCATATATCTTTCCCATGAACCACAAAACTCTAAAACACAACATCTCAACATATCCTCGAGTATTTGAATTATCCGCTTAGATTGGCCATCGGTCTGAGGATGGAATGCGGTGCTAAAGTGCATCTTGGTACCCAATGCTTCTTGTAATTTCTTCCAAAATCGCGAGGTAAATCTTGGGTCTCTATCCGACACGATGGAAATAGGTACCCCATGCAACCGAACTATTTGGGAGACATATAATTCTGCCAATTTATCGAGCGAAAAATCCGTACGGACGGGGATAAAATGAGCAGACTTGGTCAATCTATCAACAATGACCCAGATTGCATCTTTCTTGCTTGATGACAATGGCAATCCAGATACAAAATCCATCGTTACCCGATCCCACTTCCATTCCGGTATCATGATCGGCTGAAGTAATCCCGACGGCACTTGATGTTCCGCTTTTACTTGTTGACATATCAGACACCTTGAAACAAATTCAGAAATGTCTCGTTTCATACCGGGCCATCAAAATTGGTGTTTCAGGTCATTGTACATTTTAGTACTACCCGGGTGCACTGACATTCCATATACTAATCAATAGGATATTTGAGGCATTTTCATACATCATTGTATTTTCGTTACAATCATACAACTAAACGACCTTTCACCTATTCCATGATAAATCTTATGTACGTGACTTCAATTATAATTGTCACATAGGTTCAAACTTACCAAGCTCAACTCCAAATATAAACATAGCGCCTATTAGCCATGAACTCAAGGTACTTACCCGATCCGCTGTCCGTGATCAACTCAATAATGTCGAACACTTAGTGTCCATAGTGATTCAAAAGTATATATTAAGTCCGCACACTCAGTGCCATATAATCAACTCGCACACTTAGTGCTATATAATCAAACTCGCACACTTAGTGCTGTACAATTTAAACCCGCACACTTAGTGCCAATCTCATGATCATAAATGTTTATACCCGCACACTTAGTGCCGAGATCAACAACTCAATACATCTCACCTCTTTTCTTTTCATTCAACACTTTCATCACCACATGCATACATGTATATATATATATTTATCCTTCCATTCAGCATCATTACATAGACGTTATGACCATTTAAATTAATACAAACTATATGCTTAATGACTTACTTTGTGTTGGGTAAGACGATTCCAACTCGGCTACTCGATGATCTTTTCTTTGCCTTTGCTTGATTCTCCTCCTTTAACTCCTTGAGCTTAATCAATAAATCAACTAGTTTAACCATCATGCTAAACATTCATAATTCAATTACACATGCATATGTATGTCTGTATATTCGGCAACCATCCTCACTAATTACCCATTTAGTCGATTATACACATAATTAAAGGTAACATCACGAATGGGCATACTTATGTATATATATATGTATATATATATATACTTCGGAATGGGCATCACAATTAGATTTAACACCACCTTCATACTCAATTAGATGGCCGAATGCATGTATATATGCACAATGTCAACTATAACATCATTTAAACACCTAATTTCATCTCATGAACACTCGACCCATTTTTACCCCATATGGCCGAATGTGTAAGATTACATTCAACACCACCGATGTACTTAATTAGGTGGCCAAATATACCAAGTTAGACTTGACATTATACGTCACAAGAACTCTAATTTAATTTGTCAAATGCTTGGCCAAGAACTCACAAGTGCCTTATCTACAACCTATTCGGCCTTACTACTTAAACTTAGCCTTTCATACACTTATCTCTATTGTTTTAGAAGGCCGAATCCTTATGTGTTCCAACATCTAGCTTACTCAATTCAACACATCAAAACGACATTTAGGCCGATTTTGCTAGCACACAAGCCTTTGACCGAATGTCCTTGACCTCTAGTCACCTAAATTTTTATTCTTTAAAACTCATCCAACTCATATTTTTCATTGACAACCTCCTTAACTTCAATTTATTCACATCTTTAATCATGCTACATTCGATCATTATTTAACAATAATTCATGTATCCTTTTTATTAAACACTCAAAATCAACCATCTTCATACCTCATCGCCAAAGACATCAAAATACCAACCAAGAATGTAACATTCATGGCCGAATATCATCTCCATCAATTAACAAAATTTGAACCATGGCTAGGTAGATTTCAAACTTACAACTTAAAATATACATGAATCTCAAAGAATAATATCAAACATACCTCAATCTAGTTACATGCATGGCCAAACTTCTTAGAAACTTTTCCCCTAGGCACCGAATATTCAAGAGCTTCTTAATCAGCTTAAAGGTGACCAAATGCCTTAACTTCAATTTCTTCTTTTTCTTTCTTTAGGTACGGCAATTGTAATAAGGAAAAGGATGAACACTCCTTCTTCCTCCCTTATTTTATTCATCTTTTTCCTTTTTAATTCCTTTCTTTTATTTATTCTAATTTACTTACCAATATTAAATAATAAACAACATAAACTTGGAGGAATGGAACCATGCTTGGCCGGCCACTTATCAAGAATTGGGCACTTTGACATGCAAACCCAAACTTTCCTATTTTAATACTATTTGGTCCTTACTTATTTACCTATCATAATTTTCTAAGTCTCTCAACTAGATCCTTTCAAGCAAAATTCACATTCCTAATATAAAATTAAAACATCAAATTTTTATACAAGTACTATCACACATATAAGATATGCAAATAAAATTTTAACTAAATTTTATGACTCGGTTTTGTGGTCCCGAAACCACATTCCGACTAGGGTCGAATTAGGGCTGTCACAACCCTCCCCCACATAAGGAATTTTCGTCCCCGAAAATCTTACCAGTGAAAAATTTAGGATATCGATCTTTCATAGAGTCCTCAAGTTCCCAAGTGGATTCTTCGATTCCGTGTTTATGCCACAACACCTTCACTAATGGGATTTTCTTATTTCGCAACTCTTTTACTTCACGCATCAAAATGTGAACTGGCTCTTCTTCATAACTCAAGTTTAGGCTGAATCTCGATCTCAGATGGAGTGATTACGTGCGACGGGTCGGACCTATATCGTCGAAGCATCGGGACATGGAAAACGTTGTGAATCTTTTCAAGCTCAGGGGGTAAAATTAATCGGTATGCAACTGGTCCAACTCGTTCGGATACCTCATACGGACCGATGAACCTCGGACTTAGTTTGCCCTTACGACCAAATCTAAGCACCTTCTTCCAGGGTGAAACTTTGAGAAATACTTTGTCTCCGACCTGATATTCAATGTCTTTTCTTTTCAAATCCGCATACGACTTTTGACGATCCGAAGGGGCTTTCAAACTTTCGCGAATTACTCAGACTTTCTGCTCGGCATCCTTAATCAAATCAACCCCAAAGATCTTACTTTCACTAAGTTCAGTCCAAAATAATGGGGTACGACATTTACGACCGTATAAAGCCTCGTAAGGTGCCATCCTAATGCTTGACTGAAAACTATTATTGTAAGCGAATTCGATCAAAGGCAGATATCTTTCCCATGAACCACAAAACTCTAAAACACAACATCTCAACATATCCTCGAGTATTTGAATTATCCGCTTAGATTGGCCATCGGTCTGAGGATGGAATGCGGTGCTAAAGTGCATCTTGGTACCCAATGCTTCTTGTAATTTCTTCCAAAATCGCGAGGTAAATCTTGGGTCTCTATCCGACACGATGGAAATAGGTACCCCATGCAACCGAACTATTTGGGAGACATATAATTCTGCCAATTTATCGAGCGAAAAATCCGTACGGACGGGGATAAAATGAGCAGACTTGGTCAATCTATCAACAATGACCCAGATTGCATCTTTCTTGCTTGATGACAATGGCAATCCAGATACAAAATCCATCGTTACCCGATCCCACTTCCATTCGGGTATCATGATCGGCTGAAGTAATCCCGACGGCACTTGATGTTCCGCTTTTACTTGTTGACATATCAGACACCTTGAAACAAATTCAGAAATGTCTCGTTTCATACCGGGCCACCAAAATTGGTGTTTCAGGTCATTGTACATTTTAGTACTACCCGGGTGGACTGACATTCGACTACTATGAGCCTCGTTCAAAATCATCGAAATAAGTTCTGAATTTCTTGGAACACATAATTGACCTCTGAACATCAAGCAATCATTGTCGTCAATCCGGAACTCCGATTCCTTATTCGAAGCACATTCAGTTCGTTTGGTGACCAATTCAGCATCGACTTTCTGGGATTCAAGTATTTGACGAATCAATAATGGTTTGGCCTCTAATTCAGCAACTAACACCCCATCGGGTGGGATGGATAAGTGAGCATTCACCGCTCTCAAAGCAAACAGTGCTTTCCGACTTAAAGCATCGGCAACCACGTTAGCCTTTCCCGGGTGATAATCAATAGCAAGTTCATAGTCTTTCAACAACTCAAGCCAACATCTTTGTCGCAGATTTAGATCTCTTTGAGTCATCAAATATTTAAGACTTTTGTGGTCCGAATAAATATGACACCTTTCCCCAAACAAGTAATGCCGCCATATTTTCAGGGCGAACACTATGGCAGCCAATTCAAGATCATGGGTCGGATAGTTTCTCTCATTCGGCTTTAATTGTCTCGACGCGTAAGCCACAACTAGACCTTCTTGCATCAACACACAACCTAGCCCAAGTAAGGATGCATCACTATAAATGACAAACTCTTTGCCGGACTCCGGTTGTACTAGCACTGGAGCTTCGGTTAAACAGGTCTTTAGTCGATCGACTCTTCTGACAGTTCTCTGTCCACTCAAACTCAACATCTTTTTGGAGTTGTTTCGTCAACGGTGCAGCTATCATCGAGAAACCTTTTACAAATCGTCGGTAATAACCGGCGAGCCCCAGGAAGCTCCGAACTTCGGTAATATTTCTTGGAGGCTTCCAGTTAAGTATGGCTGAAATTTTGCTCGGGTCAACTCGAATACCCGATGCGGATACCACATGACCCAAGAAGGTAACCTCTCTTAACCAGAACTCACACTTACTGAACTTAGCATATAACTTCTTATCCCACAAAATTTGCAACACTAATATCAGGTGCTCAGCATGTTCGGTCTCATCTCCTGAATAGACTAAGATGTCATCAATGAACACAACTACGAACCGGTCCAAATACTGTCTGAAGATCCGATTCATCAAATCCATAAATACCGCAGGGGCATTAGTGAGCCCGAACGGCATCACTAAGAACTCGTAGTGACCGTACCTCGTTCTGAAAGCAGTTTTGGGTACGTCTGAATCTCGAATCCGCAACTGATAATAACCCGATCTCAAATCTATCTTTGAAAACACTGAGGCTCCCTTTAGTTGATCAAACAAATCATCAATACGCGGTAATGGATATTTATTCTTTATCGTCACTTTATTCAGTTGACGATAGTCAATGCACAACCTCATGGTTCCGTCCTTCTTTTTCACGAACAATACTGGTGCACCCCAAGGTGAGAAACTTGGTCGAGCGAAACCTCTATCCGTCAACTCTTGCAATTGAGCTTTCAATTCCTTTAACTCGGTTGGTGCCATACGATACGGAGCTATCGAAATTGGCGTAGTTCCAGGTACAAGCTCAATACCAAACTCTACCTCCCGAACAGATGGTAAACCCGGTAATTCTTCAGGAAAAACATCCGGGTATTCACAAACCACCGGTACAGATTCGGGTTTCTTTTCTAATTCTTTGTCATCAAGTACATACGAAAGGTATGCTTCGCACCCTTTTCTTACATATTTCTGGGCCAACATTGCTGATATTACAGCTGGCAACCCCCTTAAATCCGTAGACTCAACTCGGATTATCTCGTTATTTGCGCACCTCAAATCGATGGTTTTTCTTTTGCAGTTCACCACTGCATCATGTACGGTCAACCAATCCATACCAAGAATAACATCAAATTCGTCAAACGGCAAAAGCATCAAATCGGTCGGAAAACAAGATTCTCGAATTATTAGAGGGCATCTCTTACACACTTTATCAATAAGTACGTATTGACCCAAAGGGTTTGACACTCGAATTACGAACTCAGTAGACTCAACAGGTAGAGTCTTACTGGATGCTAAGGTTTCACATACATATGAATGAGTAGAGCCAGGGTCAATCAATGCAATCACATTAGTATCAAAGAGAGTGAAGGTACCAGTGATGACGTCAGGGGAGGATGCCTCCTCTCATGCGCGAATGGCATATGCTCTAGCAGGAGTACGGTTCTCGGCTCGAACAGCCGTATCAGAGGCCCCTCTCTGACTACCACCCCTACCTCCTAAAATTCTCGGTGGTCTACCTCTAGTTGTCACTCCACTAGGTCTTGCACCTTGAATCTTATTCTTCTCATCAAGCTCCGTGCAATCTCTAATGAAGTGGTCCTTCGAACCGCATCCGTAACAGGCCCTGTTAGTAGACGTACCCCAACATTCACCCAGGTGTCGTCTTCCGCATTGGGGACATTCAGGTTTCTCTTGACGATTATTGCCCACACTAGCTACCGAAGTAGCTCGGGAGTCCGTCGGTGGTCGTGCTCTGATGGAAATTCCCGCAGTCGTCCTCGACTTATTAGTGTCCTCCCTGAACTTCTTTACAGCTGAGAATGGAGCTTTACCTGTCGATCTTTTACGATAGTCTCTAGCTTCAAATTCAGCCTTCTTCTTCTCCTTTCCAAGTTCTTCCGCCTTGCAGGCTCGTTCGACTAGTGTCACGAATTCTTTTATCTCCAAAATACCCACTAGTAGCTTTAAATCTTCATTCAACCCTTCTTCGAATCTTTTGCACATAGCAACCTCATCAGCTACACACTCCCAGGCATACCTACTGAGTCTTACGAATTCATGTTCGTATTCAGATACTGTTATACGGCCTTGCTTGAGTTCCAAGAATTCCTTACGCTTTTGGTCAATGAACTGTTGACTAATATATTTCTTTCGAAATTCCGTTTGAAAGAAGTCCCAAGTAACTCGTTCGTTTGGGACTATGGAAATCAGGGTCCTCCACCAATAGTAGGCTGAGTCCTGCAACAAGGATATAGCACACTTTAGACATTCATCGGGCGTGCATGACAGTTCATCAAACACCCGAATGGTGTTATCAAGCCAGAACTCGGCCCTTTCAGCATCATCAGTAACTATGGCCCTGAACTCCTCAGCCCCGCGCTTCCTAATCAAGTCTACAGGTGGCTTACTCAGCCTCACAGGATCAGTAACTGATGGCATTACGGGCTCTTGGGGTGGATTATTCAAATTAGGGAATTGTTGGACAGCCGGATTGGTTCGGGCATATTGCGTGACCCACTCATTCATCATGGTAAAGAAGGCTTGTTTAGCCCCCTCACCTTGATTATTCGCAGATGACTGAGGTTCAACAGGCGGCGTCCCTTGTGCAGGAGCAGCCGCTACACTTTCAACGTCATCCGCCAAGGTTCTCTCTACACCGGGATCCATTTACTAATCAAAACAAAAATTTTAACCGTCAGAAGTCATCACACATTTAAACATTAACATTAAGGCATGTACAGCTAGGCTCATACGTGCTATGGTAGTCCTAGAACCGAATAAACCATAGCTCTGATACCAATCAAATGTAACACCGCGAACCCGAGGCCGTCGCCGGAGTCGAACACGAGGTGTTAACAGACTTCAAACCACTTAAAAAAATTTCCCAGACAAGCTGCCAATCTGCGTACTAGTCGCTTTAAAAATCATATCTTGAGTTCTGAAACTCGAAATCCAGTTCCGTAAATTTTCCCTGAAACTAGACTCATATGCCCATCTACATATTTCTTTCTAGAATTTTTGGTTGGGCCAATTAGTACAGTTTATTAGTCAAAGTCTCCCATGTTACAGGGATCGACTACACTGACCTTTGCGCATTACGACTTGGATATCTCCCTGTACAGGGCTTCATTACTAATGTCGTTTGTTTCTATAGAAACTAGACTCGAAGGGGAATCTATGCACATATGGCATGACTTCTAATTATCTCTGGTTAATTTATAATGAATTTCCAAAGTCGGAACAGGGAATCCCGAAATCGCTCTGGTCCGGTTTCACAAGAGTTTAATCATCTCCTAACATACAGCTCATATAGTCATTTCGTTTCTTCTATATGAAAATAGAATCGTCGAGCTTCGATTACATAATTTATTCATTAATTAATTCCACTCCTACTATTTTTAGTGATTTTTCAATATCACGTCACTGCTGCTGCCAGCATCTGTTACTAAAGCAACTATGCCTATTTCGTGATTTCTCCTTGATCTAACTAGTAATTCATCATACATATCACAAATTATGATCAGGACTAGCCATGCCAAGGGCTAATCATTGTCAAACATCTCCCTACTACACTATTGCCATATCATGAATTTTGACACCAAAAATAATCAACCATGACATATGGCATAAAAATCGAATTTCCAAGACTTACGACCTAACATTATAGAACCAAATCCAACCGAACATTTATGCCTTTTTCGCATGGCTAAAAGTTTACATACCAAATTTCAACAAAACATATTAGCCTATACATGCCGAAATGTTCTCCTAGACCGAGTAAAAAGAAGATACCAAAAGTTGCTAGCCGATGTGATGACTTCGATGACGGCCCGATCACGCAAAAAGAGACGAGTCCAAGAAACCTAAAATAGGTGACAAGGAAACACCGAGTGAGTATATAACTCAGTAAGTCATAAGCAATGCACTACCATCCATTAATAACATTATCACAAGAGGAAATAAAATGGAACGAGGCTAGTTACTCCATCCATACCGAACCATACCATAGTTCCTTAGACCTATCGGTTCAATCTCATACCAAGTCATGCATTCACATTCCATATACTAATCAATAGGATATTTGAGGCATTTTCATACATCATTGTATTTTCGTTACAATCATACAACTAAACGACCTTTCACCTATTCCATGATAAATCTTATGTACGTGACTTCAATTATAATTGTCACATAGGTTCAAACTTACCAAGCTCAACTCCAAATATAAACATAGCGCCTATTAGCCATGAACTCAAGGTACTTACCCGATCCGCTGTCCGTGATCAACTTAATAATGTCGCACACTTAGTGTCCATAGTGATTCAAAAGTATATATTAAGTCCGCACACTCAGTGCCATATAATCAACTCGCACACTTAGTGCTATATAATCAAACTCGCACACTTAGTGCTGTACAATTTAAACCCGCACACTTAGTGCCAATCTCATGATCATAAATGTTTATACCCGCACACTTAGTGCCGAGATCAACAACTCAATACATCTCACCTCTTTTCTTTTCATTCAACACTTTCATCACCACATGCATACATGTATATATATATATTTATCCTTCCATTCAGCATCATTACATAGACGTTATGACCATTTAAATTAATACAAACTATATGCTTAATGACTTACTTTGTGTTGGGTAAGACGGTTCCAACTCGGCTACTCGATGATCTTTTCTTTGCCTTTGCTTGATTCTCCTCCTTTAACTCCTTGAGCTTAATCAATAAATCAACTAGTTTAACCATCATGCTAAACATTCATAATTCAATTACACATGCATATGTATGTCTGTATATTCGGCAACCATCCTCACTAATTACCCATTTAGTCGATTATACACATAATTAAAGGTAACATCACGAATGGGCATACTTATGTATATATATATGTATATATATATACTTCGGAATGGGCATCACAATTAGATTTAACACCACCTTCATACTCAATTAGATGGCCGAATGCATGTATATATGCACAATGTCAACTATAACATCATTTAAACACCTAATTTCATCTCATGAACACTCGACCCATTTTTACCCCATATGGCCGAATGTGTAAGATTACATTCAACACCACCGATGTACTTAATTAGGTGGCCAAATATACCAAGTTAGACTTGACATTATACGTCACAAGAACTCTAATTTAATTTGTCAATTGCTTGGCCAAGAACTCACAAGTGCCTTATCTACAACCTATTCGGCCTTACTACTTAAACTTAGCCTTTCATACACTTATCTCTATTGTTTTAGAAGGCCGAATCCTTATGTGTTCCAACATCTAGCTTACTCAATTCAACACATCAAAACGACATTTAGGCCGATTTTGCTAGCACACAAGCCTTTGACCGAATGTCCTTGACCTCTAGTCACCTAAATTTTTATTCTTTAAAACTCATCCAACTCATATTTTTCATTGACAACCTCCTTAACTTCAATTTATTCACATCTTTAATCATGCTACATTCGACCATTATTTAACAATAATTCATGTATCCTTTTTATTAAACACTCAAAATCAACCATCTTCATACCTCATCGCCAAAGACATCAAAATACCAACCAAGAATGTAACATTCATGGCCGAATATCATCTCCATCAATTAACAAAATTTGAACCATGGCTAGGTAGATTTCAAACTTACAACTTAAAATATACATGAATCTCAAAGAATAATATCAAACATACCTCAATCTAGTTACATGCATGGCCAAACTTCTTAGAAACTTTTCCCCTAGGCACCGAATATTCAAGAGCTTCTTAATCAGCTTAAAGGTGACCAAATGCCTTAACTTCAATTTCTTCTTTTTCTTTCTTTAGGTACGGCAATTGTAATAAGGAAAAGGATGAACACTCCTTCTTCCTCCCTTATTTTATTCATCTTTTTCCTTTTTAATTCCTTTCTTTTATTTATTCTAATTTACTTACCAATATTAAATAATAAACAACATAAACTTGGAGGAATGGAACCATGCTTGGCCGGCCACTTATCAAGAATTGGGCACTTTGACATGCAAACCCAAACTTTCCTATTTTAATACTATTTGGTCCTTACTTATTTACCTATCATAATTTTCTAAGTCTCTCAACTAGATCCTTTCAAGCAAAATTCACATTCCTAATATAAAATTAAAACATCAAATTTTTATACAAGTACTATCACACATATAAGATATGCAAATAAAATTTTAACTAAATTTTATGACTCGGTTTTGTGATCCCGAAACCACATTCCGACTAGGGTCGAATTAGGGCTGTCACAGGGTGTGTCTAAAGCCGTGTGAGGCACATGGCTTGTTCACACGGGCATGTGGATTGTACAACTTTGAAAAATGTTTTAGTTTCGACAAATTTTGTATGTGCTCGGTTTAGTCCCGACCCCTTTTCTAATACATGTTTAAGGTCTCAATGACCTATATAAGGGACATTATGATCATG